>NC_091127.1:175312521-175442521 GCF_040183065.1 Periplaneta americana
ACTTTATTCCACTAGTGAGATAAAGAGTTTACCTCACAGTTTGAACTTTTTCTCACAGTTCATTAGTATTTTCCTAGTACCCGGGTACACACGTATACTTTTTCATTCAACTATTACTCTACTTCTTTATTACCATTTCTTAAATATACATACACTCAATCTCCTTCTCTTTTCCCTATCTACTACGTCGTAATTTGTGCATTGCATCCACATCTAATATGTTTTTTTTTTTTTTTTTTTTTTAATAATTTACCTTTTGGAAGGCGAGGAGACTTGAACCTGCGAAGTTGGGTTTATAGGATTTTAAAACAACACGTGTTAGCCAACTGAACTAAACAGACACGATGATTAATTACGTTTTAATATTCCTCTTAAGTTTACAGAAGTAAAATGTGAAATTATTTTAATCACATTAGTCCCGTGAACACTTCTAAATAATCCCTGAAACTTCAAAAAGACGAAAATACACGTTTAAATGAAAAAAAAATATATATATTAAAATTATAATATAATTAATTATAATTTGTTATTTATCCAACGCCTTAATACCATTCTTCACTAATCATGCCCTCCTACATCATCACCTACCTAGTACACGTAGCCATTCTAAAATCCATGCCATGATATGTGATTATATGAGGACTTATTTTCAACATATTTTCTTTTATAAAACATAATTTTTCGTTATGGTCATGGATAAAATTACGTATGGTACTTGTGAGCGTGATCTTTATTGCGCTCGTGTAATTTCAGCATTCGGCTGACGCCTCGTGCTTAAATCTTTCCACTCGCGCAATAAAGATGCACTTACCTCACAAGTACCATAAATAACTATTACAGCTTGTTAAATATCAGCAATATTAAGGCCTATACTTGTAAATATTTTATGATAATTTATTATATTGCAATTTAGGTGTGGTGTAAACAGTCGGTACACCGAAAACTCATATAGCTGTAATAATTTCCCACGCAGTGAAACAGCAATGGGCGTATGAGAAATTACGTCAGGACGCACTAGATCGGTAAGGTAAGCATCGCCAACTCTATTTTCGCTAACAGAAATGTCAATCACGGATTAATTTAATCAGACAATGGGTTGAGTGTAGGCGTCATTGGGACTCCGCATCGCTGAAATGCTACAAACAGCTGGCCTCACTTCACATGCATCAGAAGACGTTAGCGATCGCCAACAGTACGGTGTAGCGCATGGTCAGTACGATTATTTAATTGGATTATTTTACGACGTTTTATCAACTGCTATGGTTATCTGGCGTCTGAGTAAAATTAAGGTGATGATGCTAGCGAAATAAGTCCAAGTTCCAGCGCCGAAAATTACCCGGAATTTGCTCTTAATGCGTTGAGGAAAACTCCGGAAAAAATCTCAACCAGGAAAAGGCTGGTTCACAATAAACCGGGAACGGAAACGACAACGAGAACGAGAACGCTTTAGTCGTAGAAAGAAAGGGCTTACTGTATGGGTGAAGAAGAGCCAATAATTGGTAATGATTTATTATGTTGTGAAACATGGAATCTGTTCAAATAGGTACGTTCTTACTAATGCAACTTCAGTTTCAAGTTTGTAAATTATTTTTCTTTAAATATTACTATTTAAAAAATATATATTTTTTAAACTTCTCGAAATATAATGTGCGTTTCAAAATATCCAGTCACGTCCGGTTACAACAATTCTTTCACAGTTTAATACATCATTTAGAGTGTTGAATCCTTGTTTTTAGTTCGTACGTTCTTGCATATTTATCAGTAATTTTATTGTTTTCAGTGGCGGGGCGCACTTTAACGCGGCGGCAATTTTAATCGCTTTGTTAATCAGAAAACTAATATATTTTAAGGAAGAAGGATCTTGAGGAATCGTCGAGAAATACCAAAATGTAGTCATTTAGAATATTTCCTTTTACGATCATTTACTCACCAGATTGACGCTTTAGAGATGAGTTTTACACAAAATAATGAGGTGACAGAGAATCGCAGATTGTTAAATTATTCAAAATGTAATGGTAGTTTTGGCACATATAAGCTATTTTATTTAAATGGAAGGCTTGTGAATTTTTTAAGAGAAAGAGAAAAAAATTTACGCATTGGTCAGAACTGAAAACTAAGACATTAGCGGTTCCTATGCTGACCGTTGGAGTCGAGATGAGAGATTTCTGACCCTGTCAATGTTGATGGATTTTGAAGGGGAATAGAATGATTAGCATTACTTCCTCCAAAGAAAGGAGAACTGGAAGAACCTGACAGAGGGATCCAGGAAAAATTCGTTCGTATTTCTTACGCAAATTGAATTTCGCCATTGAATAACCTCTGCAGATTCAGAGTTCGTTAAATAAAATATTTCTTCTTGATGCCCCACAATAGGTCTACCAACTATAAGGTAAAGTACCCAAATAAGAGATACTTTTTTTTAACTGCTTATAAATGAGGACGGGAATAGACATTTTTAATCTGAATGAGTGGAATACATACAGCATTTCGTCTATTTTTAGAATTGACAATACAAATTTTAGTCAGTTTTTATTATTACTTTAAATTATAAAAAAAGTACAACTGGGAAATACTGATGTTTTTAAAAGGGGTTCCAAATAAGAGATACTTGTGTTATATAAGTTTATTTTTGAACATAGACAAAAATTATCATCATTTGACTGAAAATTGAAGCAATACATAACATTGTGAAATTATGTAGATACTTTAATAAATTCAGGAACATTTTAAAATTGAAGAGGTCAGTGCAACAGTGACCCAACTCTTCTCAACAGAAATTCTGTTGTTTATTCGGCATTTTTCCAGTGAAAATAAGATGGTTTACGAAAAGAACACAAAGTCGGTCAAATCGGACATGAATGTACTAATCTTATTTAGGCTACTATTGGTAACGTTAATATTTTGCTAGAGAAAGAAAAATGATAGAATATTAAATTTCGATCTCCATATTTTAATTTTAAGTTGATTGCACTTATTTTGCCGACCCCTTTAAATGACACAATTCTTATTTCGCTATATTGAGCAAGTTGGACAAACGAAAGGTTCATCATCAGTGCTGCAGTCTTCGTGTGCTCAACGACATTTTGAACACTGAATCTATTTCTCCCACCTGAGCCCTAGTGTCCTCTGAAAAAAATTCAGTGCAAAACAAGCACTCTCCATCTTCATAATTTTTTCCATATTCCGAGTCACTAGAGTTAATTAATTCCATTTCCACATCGGATTCTTCATCACTGAACGAACACAAGCAGTGCTTCTTAGACTGAGTTTTTCTGTGATTTTTCTTGTTTTTCGAACAACTTCTTGCGAGCTCTGTGTTTTCTTTGATTTTCCTTATCTAAACTCTCTCTCATTTTTTTCTGATCGGAACTGATATTATGATAGATCCTTTTCCTGCCCTGGATGACTTTACATCCGACTACCCACTGGTTGAAGCTTACGGCTCTTGAGATGGTGATTGTTGTTGCTGCTGTTGTTGCTGCTGCTTCTGTAGGCTTAACTGTGGTATAACCAAAGTCACCGTTTCTGGCGCGTGAAATAAGTAATGGGAATGTTGAGAGCGATTAACTTATATTTGCCATAGTCTGAGGGCATTAAAGCTGACAACTGTGATTCGCAGATTGCTTACGTCACATCTGTTTAGGAGGTGGTACCACTTTCAACCGAAGTGGCAACAGATGCCACAGATCTTTGAGTACACTGACCAGTCAGTGAGCAACAAGACTGACAACTGACCAGTCAGTGAGCAACAAGACTGACAACTGTCATTGGCAGATTGCTTACGTGACGTGTTGGGTGTTACCGTTCTCAGTTACACTGGCAACAAGTGCTCACTGATTGGCTTTTTACTCAAGAACACGCGCCACAAACGCTGGCACTGGCTGTAGTGGCGATATTTACATAGGTCCAACGAAATTTTCGAAATCAGAAATCACAATTAAATTTAATAGTTTTATAATTACACAAGATTTTTATTTTAAATGTATAGAGAATATTTTACGAACTAAGCACTTGTATTTTAATCTTTAAGTAAGGTAATATTGTCGGACCAGCTGATTTTAATTGACTTTAGCTTTTGATATTATTGTCATCTCAATGAATAAAATTAATTTTAGTCATTAATAATGATAACTTAATCATTTCAATTAGTAATTTTTGTAATGAATAATTGAGGACAATGGATAATTAATGATTGACCTAATTCGTAATTAATTTTAATTAATAGTTCAATTAATCTTTCATTGGTTTTTATGTAGTTGCTGGCAGACAAACTGACATGACTGGAAGCATTAACGCTTTTCGTAAACTCTCAAATTTGAGCATCATAATAATACCAAATAAGGGTTCTAAATAAGAGATACTATCTCTTAATAGGACCCCTAGGTATCTCTTATTAGGGGACGGAGTAAATAAAAATGAAATATCTACCCAAGGTCATAAGTTTTTATCTTCCTTATTAGCAATCTACCTTATTATATGCAACATTTTGCTAGCAATTTTATAAAATTAATAATAAATTTGTTGTAGCTTACATTACCTGCTGTTCTCTTCCTCAACAAAAAACAGTAAAAAGTTCAAAATGTGAAAAATTACTTTTCTTGCTCTCAGCTTCGTTGCTTACTGTCAACTGAGGTTAGACAAAGAACACGATGCCTTAGAAGCACAAACATTGATTTACCATAGTTGTCGAGAGATGGCAAATTATACCGGAGAAGTTAACAAGGTATATCTTATTAGAGCCCTGTCTCTTGTTTGGGTACTTTACCTTATAACCGGGCGCATTGGCTCCGAAGGTAGCGTTTGGGACTCGCATTCGGGAGGTCTCTGATTCAAATCCCGTTGCCGGCCAATCTAGCTGGAGTTATTCACGGTTTTCTTCAGTCACAAAGGCCAATGCCGGATTAGAAATTTACGTACCACGTTTCCATATTTCATCACCGCCTCAATCACCAATATCATAAAAATTAATCAAAAATAAAATCAGTTACATGAACACAAGCCATATACAACAAACAATAGAAGCAGGAATTCAACAATAGTAACCACGGCTTATTAGTATACCTAAACATCCTAAACATGCGATATGACAACAGATGTTAACATTCATTCATTCATTCATTCATTCATTCATTCATTCATTCATTTATTTCATTCCATAGATCTTACATGAGAAATGAAGCTTTAAGATGTGGAACAAGTCAAAATTTTACAATATTACAATTACAATTTTTACAAATTTTTACAGTTTTACAATTTAGTAATTTTCTACAATTTTTACAATTTTGTGCAATTTTTTACAATATTTTGGCGAGCTGTAGTGAGATGAGATGAGGTGAGATCCGAGGATTCGCCAAAAGATTACCCGGCATTTGCCTTTTGGTTGGAGAAAACCTCGGAAAAACCCAACCAGGTAATCAAATCAAAGGGGTTGATACCGAGGACTCGCCATAGACCATCCGGTTTCAGTCCCAGGCGTGTATAAATAAACTTAACAACAAAAGACATCAACTATGGGCACAGTAAATGTTTTGACCTTCGTTTCGACCAATACTAGACACTTTCACGATATAGGGCCACTGCAGAGATGTTACAGGTCAATTGGAAGACAAGGGACAGACATCCATTCCATGGGATGGAGACAAATTTCCTCTCACGTCGAGAATCGAACCACAGAACATTTGGCTGGGAAACGCACGCGCTATTCAACAAATCATAGTGGCGAGCTACTACTACTGTACTACCACTACCACTACCACTGTCACCACCAGGGTATGTAGTAATTTCAGGAAGGGTGTTATTAATCGGCTTGAATTTTCACCATTCGTGACCTGTACGTGCGTTAAATCGTTTGTTTCTGGAATGGATTTTCTATTGCGCGATCTAAAATGAATTATTTGAAGCTTGATTTTTTTAGTAAATAAAAAGAGTGCTTTAACGAAGTTGCAAGAGCCACCAACATGGTCACATGCTAATCGATTGTAACCCGCCAAACTTTGTTTCCGATCCTGAACGCCATTACCTTGGTCAATCGAATTAAAAATCCATTCCAACGTTCGGGACTTTGATTGTTTATTTAGAAGCTCGAATAGAACGCCTCCCCGCTTTGCTCTGTTTTTAATTATTTATTTATCGATATCTGATGCTCACCTAAGTATGGATAAACTCTGGAGATGGGTTTTACACAAAAGAATGAGTACGGAAACATAATGAAATCTGCTTATCAATTTAATAGAGCCGACCGGCCGGGAGAAATTTTATGGTCAATTATATCCAGCCGAGAGATACAGCTTCAGCCTTGCATGCGAGCTTCAGAATGCCGCGACTGTGGCTCAGTTTTGCATCCAGTTGACTGGGGTTCGACCCCTGGGGACGCCGTGTGGAATCTGACGTGGAAAAATTAGACGGAAAACGTTATAGTGGGTTTTCATCGGGGTATTCCACTTTCCCTCAATGATTACACTAACAAATTCTACGTACCCTCATTACATATATCATGTGCAGTAGTTAAAAGAGGTTAGGGAGATCCAAGGGCTGTTATAGGAAGGGCTTAGGGTCCAGGCTATGGGGCTTATTAGCTACCCTATGAGAACGGGCCCTGCCTGTTTCGGGGCTGGGTAACTTACTTACTTACTGGCTTTTAAGGAACTCGGAGGTTCATTGCCGCCCTCACATAAGCCCGCCATTGGTCCCTATCCTGAGCAAGATTAATCCAGTCTCTATCATCATATCCCACCTCCCTCAAATCCATTTTAATATTATCCTCCCATCTACGTCTCGGCCTCCCCAAAGGTCTTTTTCCCTACGGCCTCCCAACTAACACTCTGTATGCATTTCTGGATTCGCCCATACGTGCTACATGCCCTGCCCATCTCAAACGTCTGGATTTAATGTTCCTAATTATGTCAGGTGAAGAATACAATACGTGCAGTTCTGTGTTGTGTAACTTTCTCCATTCTCCTGTCACTTCATCCCTCTTAGCCCCAAATATTTTCCGAAGCACCTTATTCTCAAACACCCTTAACCTAAGTTCCTCTCTCAAAGTGAGAGTCCAAGTTTCACAACCATACAGAAGAACCGGTAATATAACTGTTTTATAAATTCTAACTTTCAGATTTGGGCGGGGTAACTTTATATTTAAATAACTATTACACTAAATTTAATAATAATAATTAATTAAACTAGCTCCTAAAACTAATAAATAATTTGGTTTTAATTTTGAATATTGCATAAATTTGTTTGATAAGTGAAAATTTATCCTACAAGAAAGTTTGAACTTCGTTGCCAAGGCGGTATGTAGGTTATTTTATTTCAGCGTGAAAAGTCACTGTTATTTCTGGTAATGAAATCTGTATTAATCTGATTGATATATAGGCCTACAGGGTGGAAGTGAAATTACCTTGCTGATTGAAAGGGACGATAGGGTACACGTAAATGAATAGAAAACCTATATTAGATTTCGCGATTAAATGCACGGTTAATTAGAAAATTAAGTTGGAAGTTTCAGCAGTCCGGCAACATCGTCGCTAACACACTCTACTCGTGATACAGATGTAAGAGGTCAACGAACTCTGTGTGTCTCGGTAGATGAGCTGCTCTCTACCAAGACGTTACCACGTGTTCGCTCGTGCAATGGCTTGAATTTAGAAGTTTTTAAAATTAAATTTACACGAAAACCATCCATGCTATTCAAATACGCCAGAGGGATAAATTATTCTTTATTAGATTTCTTCTCGATACGAACAAAAATCACGATTCTACTCGCAATAGCTCCCGAGTAGTAGAGTGTTAAATATTTGGGGGGAAAAAACATTATGAACTTTCCACCAATACGGTATTATAGTTTTTCGTTGCATAGGGTAAATTAAGGCCTGTTGGACAGTCGGGCATGTTGGACACTTTCTACTTTAACGTGTTACCTCGCCACTTGTGGGCACCACATTCTGCTAGAAGTCAATGACGGAAGTAGCCCCACTCGTGGCTACTTCCGTCATTGATTTCTAGCAGAATGTGGTGCCCAAAAGTGGCGAGGTAACACGTTAAAGTAGAAAGTGTCCAACATGCCCGACTGTCCAACAGACCCTAATTTATCCTACAACATGAGATATTCGCTCTGGAAATCTGCAAGGCTATTTCATTTACATCCTGTATATATAGCTGTATCCCGCATTTCAACCAATACTCGGTTTTATCTTGCCAGTCTTCAGGGCATATATCTCTGGTGTTCATAGCATTCTCAATTCCACCTTCCGGTAATGTTCTGGGTCTCCCTCCCTCTCTTCTATATGGTGGTGTGTATTGAAGAATTCTTTTTGGTCATCGTTCTTCCCTCATTCTCAACACATGACTGCACCATATCAAAATCTGATTGTATATAATGGGTTTAATTAGAAGTTTTGTAATCATTTAATAATTATGGCAGAAAAATTAGTTGAGGATTTGGTTGATGAAGAGATTGAAGAAGCTTGGAGAATCGATTGCCTTAAGTTAAAGCCGGGAAAAGTCTAAAAGAAGATATGAAAATGTGTATGAGGTATTTACACAAAAACTGTCCACACCTGTGGAGTAACGGTCAGCGTGTCTGGCCAAGAAGCCAGGTGGCCAGGGTTCGAATCCCGGTCGGAACAAGTTACCTAGATGAGGTTTTTTCCGAGGTTTTCCCTCAACCCAGAATGAGTAAATGCTGGGTAACTTTCGGTGCTGGACCCCGGACTCATTTCACCGGCATTATCACCATTTCATTCAGACGCTAAATAACCTACATGTTGATACAGCGTCATAAAATAACCCAATAAAATAGTAATATGCGTTAGAAGAGCGGTATGTTGAACTTTTCATGTTCGAAGAAAGGTTTGAAAAAGTGAAACGTAGTTAAGCTTTTTTAATTTCTGAGAATTGAAAGAAAACATACCGTTCGTGTATCGTACATTATTTTGTGCGAAGATCGTTTATTACATACCTGAAAGAGGAATTTCTAATTAGTTGCAATGAAATCTCCGTCTTGGTTTCTGTTCAATGACGACAAATTTGCAAAACAAAAATATCTATCTTCAACATTGTTGCTTTAAAATGTTTTCTGTGTTTACTATACTCCAGCAGGCCGTGATAAACGTCTGTCTTTTTTTTCCCCCCAGTCTATGATGAGTCTGCAATCTTGTTGATTTTTTCAGGGCTTCCTTAATGTTACTTGCATCACGAATGCAGTAACTTTAGTGGATTTGTAGAATTTACTTAATTTTTGCAAATATTTAAAAACAATAATTCACAGTGCAATTTAGGTGAAATTGCAGTGGTAAGTTCCCAATTTATTATTATTACTATATTGAACGTGTCTAAAAATAATATGTTGAAAGCCTAAAGCAGTAAAATGAATATGTCACTTAAGCGGTAAGGATAGGGAAATTGTTATATGTGTTAGGTTGGGAATACTGAATGTGGAATTTTATACTTTCCGCAGATTGGTTTTGTGCGTAAACCAATACGCGGTAAGTGTGAAATACCACATTCAGTATTCCCAACGTAACACACATAACAATTTCCCTCTTCTTACGCTTAAGCGCCATATTCATTTTACTGCTTTAGGCTTTTAACATATTATTTTTAGAGACGTTTAACATAGCAATAATTATAAATTGGAAACTTACCACTGCAGTTTCACCTAAATTGCACTGTTAATTATTGTTTTTAAATATTTGCAAAAATTAAGTAAACTCTACAACACCACAAAAGTTACTGCATTTGCAATGCAAGTAACATTAAGGAAGCAGTGAAAAAATCAACAAGATTCCAGATGCCGATGTTATTACTGCAATATGTTATATAAATAATATTGTTAAAATATTAAAATGAAAAATAAATCATTACATAACCTTACCGTTTGTTTTAAGTTCGCATTTATAGACTGGGAGGAAAAAAAAAAAACAGACGCATATCACGGTCTGCTGGAATATAGTAAACACAGCAAACATTTTATAGCAACAATTTGAAGATAGATATATTTGTTTTCCAAAGTTGCCGCCATTGAACAGAAACCAAGATGGAGATTTCATTGCAACTAATTAGAAATTCCTCTTTCAGGTATGTAATAAACAATCTTCGCACAAAATAATGTACGATACACGAGCGGTATGTTTGTTTTCATGTTCTCGGAAATTAAAAAAGCTCAACTACGTTTCGCTTTTTCAATCTTTTCCTGGAACATGAACATCAACATACCGCTCTTGTAACGCATATTACTATTACACAACAGAAAGGACATTCATCCAAATTCCAAAGATGTAGCAGTAGGCCTACCATAAAAATCTCGAGAAATAAATAAAACCCTCACCTTAAAAACTATGGATCATACTGTTTTGGTAACATTTTATAATATAGTATGTTGTAATATGATATTTAATTATTCTAAATAACGGCTCCATTGTTTCTAAGTAATTATAACAGCTCTGTGATTTCTTCTGTTTTTTTTATAGCAACCAGAGAATGTGAGGATTTTATGGAACATGTAAACAACAATAGTACGTAGAGGAAATGGCTTGATCGTCCAAAAAAATTGTCTTAAATATCTCCGTGAGAAATAGACCGAATCTGATGGGTTTATGTACAGTTAGTTTCGACGGAAACATGTGTAATTATTACGTAATGAGAATTCCTTTGCCATTTGAACAGGAATAACATAATCTCGGGGGCGATTTTCAGCCTCTTCCTGCTTCCATGGACAGGTTATCACGCGTAGGAAGTCTGCAGATGATAGCCGTGTGAACGATATACTTCCAAACAAGCAAGTTGTATTACTACGACACAAATGTGGGCCATATCTGTTTGCTTTAAACAGTAAGTTAATAATGAGAGTCATTTAAATAGATATATTATATGCTTTGTAATAAAATGAAAAGAAAATATTTTTGTCTTGGCAACAGTGTTTGCTGTTATGCTGAAATGTTGATTACACCAGAGACACAATCTGAGCTCATTGTTACTAGGTTGTATATACAGGGTGGAAGTGGTATAACTGTATAGATTCAAGGGGGAAGTAGTATACCTTAAAATAAATAAAACATCTATTATGAGTTTTGTAATTAAGTGTATTCTTAATTAGAAAATTTTTTCTGAAAGTCTGCTTAGCTTAACAACAAATCATTACCCACTCACCTACGACTATACACACAAACTCGCCCTGAATAACAGCATTACGACCCTTAGTAACCCCAGTAATCGTCTATTTTATTTTAAAAATGCAAAGGAATAAATCATTGCTTATCAGTTTCTCTAACGATAGCAGTAAAAATCAGAATCATATGTATAGTATCTATCTAGTAAAACAGTGTTAACATTTAGGGGAATTTTTTGTCTGAGAAAAGTATTCATTTGGAACTAATAGGGTAAGTATTATAATTTTTGTTGGACTATATCCAAGAAATAAACTGTTACAATCTGCACAGTAATATTACTTCCACCTTGGTATATATTGTAACATGTGAAAATTAATTCGAGATATATTCATTACCTAGAAATATCAAGAAAAAAAAAAGAGAGCGAGAGAGACAAAGAATGTTCTTGCAGACATGTCTCAGTTTTCGTTATTTCCAACTTACAGCCATTCTTGTTTTACATCACCTTTTCTTTAAAAGAACTTAGCGTATTAGAAAACAATGCCTGATGTCATAGAGGGTTTTTATCAACAGTAATCTCACTAGACGTTTTGATTTGTCTAGAGAAAATCAAAACTCGAGTGGAGTTTAATTGACTATTACACGATTAGAAGAAAGTATATATAAAGATTAGAAGAAATAAACTACTCTAATACAATAAAATATTAATTGACTTACTGAAATTCTATTTCACTAATGTTAGCCTCACCAAAATGTTTGAACGGAGCCACCATTTTCAGTTGACTGTCCATGCTGTAAACAAATGACGATCGCAAAGCATGTTTTGTAGTACCGTAAAAAATTTGCAGTTTGAAATGTTTGCAAACAAAGAAACAAATGCTAGGATAGTGATAAAAACAAACAAATGCTAGGGAAGCGATAAAATTAAACAAATGCTAGAGAAGCGATAAAATTGTGCGATAAGCAGCATGATTGGTTGAAAGACGTCCTTTCGTACCGTTTTATAGGTCAAAAGTAGTATGACGTAGTAAAAGTGTAATAGCCATAGGTAAACATAGTGTTCTTGTAGTTATTTTATTAGTTAGCTTGATAAAGTACTTATATTTTAAACTTATTAAATAGTGGGTTGCTAAAAGGTAGTGATGTGCATTCCTTCTACAACCTCTCCTACCCAAATCCCATCCCCACCTTCACGTGGTGCAACCCGTTTTGAACGAACGAGGCTCTGGGGACCGAGTATCAGCGGAATAACTGAAATGTCAAATGCAGAGGAAATGCTGCACAGGTGGGAACCCCACCCATTGTACATCTCTGGGCTAGCAACCCATTGAACGTCATTTTCACATTGCTTTCAAGTCTCAACAGAAGCCTCGGATGACAAAGATGGATTATAATGATGACGACACAGGCAAGAAAAAATGCTGCTGAAAAAATATGTAAATATAATAAAACGATGGGAATCATTAATTAAAATCATGAAACCCCTACTAGTACAAAGACACACAAGAATAGGCTTGTACAAAACCTTAGCACAGCCAGTATTAAGCTATGAAAGTGAAGCGTGGACTGTGAAGAATAAAGATGTCAGTAGAATAACAGCAAGTGAGATGAGGTTCATGAGAGCAACAGCTGGATATACTCGCTGGGATCATAAAAAAATGAGGACATAATCCAAGAACTTCAAGTAGAACCCATTATGCAGTTCATCAGCAAATATCAACTTCAGTGGAAGGGCCATCTCGAACGAATTGATCGATGCAGAATTCTAAAAGCACTGTTTCATTACCATCCGCATGGCAAAAGATCTCTGGGTCGTCCGAAGAAGAGATGGACTAAAAAATTCTAGTTTGAGACCGTAACAGGCCACTCGGCCTAATACTTGTTAGGAAGACGACGACGACTAAATTGTTTTTTTTTTTTTTGGCATAAGAGACTAACTCATAACGGATGATGACAGAAAATTATGTCATCTCTGGTCTTACGAAATGCTACGCTGGTAGGACAACGCATCTGTGCAGTCGTCGTCTATCAAACACCGAAACGTTGGAAGTGATTGTTTAAACTGGCCAATACATAATATTGAAAAAAATGCTTTATCATGTGGAACAAGGCTTCTATCAAATTGAAAAAAACACCCGACGTCTTTGGACGAGTGAAAATTCTGTGCTGGGTTGTGACGCTTGTACTCAACCGCTAGATGTAAATTAAGAATTCGCGCTATTACAGTCTATAACTCTATAGTCTATTCCTCACTCTTTTTAAAAGCATTTCTTGAGAGTTGCAGTGAAAGTAGTTTCGAATATGTATAGCAACCATGGAGAAAAATGGCTCCGAAGGGCCACTGCACTCAAAGCCTCCTTGCCTCACTCCACCGACCATCTCCTCCGCCTGGTGCTTCGTAAAGACACGCTTCATTCAGTGGCGGGTATGGCTTCGATCTCGGGACGTCAGTTTCAGTAAGAGTGGCAGAAATAATTTTTTTGTTACTTACAAAAAGAAAAAAGTCTCCTGCTTAATATGCGGGTTTAAAATTGCGCATATAAAATGTTTCAATATTAAACGCCATTTTGATCGGAAGCATAAAGCGGACTTCGATGATCGTACAAGTATTTATTTACAATTTTAAAAGCTATTTTCGTAATATTTGTGAAAAGATACAAAACAAGATATGTTTATGGTATTTTCGGGGTTTAGTTACTTATTATTTTATTAAGTATCTGGAACTTAACTTGCTTATTTATAACTTTGAGTGAATATTAGGCCTACTTGATGCGTCCTCTTTAAAAGAAAGATTTTCAGAAGTAACTGCAATGGACATTGAGATGTGTCTCTTCAATAATCCATTTGTATTTGATGTTACCCAAGCAGCAGAGCCACTATAGAGATGCAAAAGAGCACGCCAGTAAAGTGTTTAGGAAAAATGGATTAGATCTCTTTAAATACCTACCAGAGGAGCAATTCCCTAATCTGCGCACATTTGCAAAGCGTATTGTATCTATGTTTGGCTCAACTTACTGTTGTGAGCTGTTTTTTTTTTTTTTTTTTTCCAAAATGAATATGACAAGAAGTATCTCCAGGTCTAGGATCACAGACATGCATTTTAGTTTCAGTATTACTGTTGAGTTGTTCTACTTCAGATCTTGAGTTGTTCTACTTTAGAGCCAAATATATCCGTTTTAGTTAATAACAAAAATCTCCAAGAGTTACAAAAAAATGAAAATTAGCAGTATAGGGCTACAGTATTATTTCGTTTCATTCATATCTCATATATTTTGTTTAATATGTTTTAAAGTTAAATGACAATGGAGTTCAGTTACTTTTTTATTGGTTAAAAAACAATGTATTATATTGATCATATTTTTTAATATATTGTACAGTTAAATGACAATGGAGCTTTGTTTTTTCTGTATTGTTAAAAAGAAACAATTTATTATGTCGATCAAAAGACAGTTCAAGAATTTTTCGTGTACGTGATAAAGGAATGGTTATACAATTGAGGAATATATAATTTGCCTAATGACAGTAGGTGGTTGTAATAATTATTGTATGACACATGTACTTCATATAAACAAGAGACTATAAGGATTTTGAAACAAGAAATAACAGCGGAGAAATTACTGACGCGCAAGGTGTGTCGAACCCACCACTGCACTTGACTTAGCGAAACAGCTGCGTTCCCCTCGCCTGCCAATCAAACGAATGTGGGGTGAGTAGGAAACGTTCCCTCCCTACTTTGCTTATAGTCCCCATAGCTGATGTATAGCAAATTCAACGTAACCAGACAGATGGCCGTGACTACAAGGAATATCTGTAAACAAAAATGACTTGTCAGTCTTGTTTGTGGCTATACTTTGACGGGATTAATAGTACAAAAATTTAGTAAATGCAGTTCATCAATATTGTGACAGCTGCCTCGGGATTCGAACGCGCGTCCGACAGGGCGCGCGGGAGACGAGACGAGCTCCGCGGAGCACAAGGGGGCGGCGCGCGGCGTAGAGCGGGGAGAGAGGAGGTGCAGCCACGCAAACTGAAAGGACGGACGTAAGGGGAACAACGGCACGCCGGGCCGCGGCAGAGAGGGGGAAGTAAAGCAGCTGCGACTGAGGGGAGAAGTCCAGAGAAGTTTCGGGAAGCGCCATCCTCTCGGCATCTGTAGATTGTTCGCGAAATCGTAGTTTCTGTAAACTATGGCAATCTTAATAGAACATCAAAGATCGAAGTGTGACAAACAAAATTCGCCACCGATAATTGTAAATAATACTATTATTCCATACAGTTCGACTGTGAAGAACCTTGGTATTTATATGGATTGTCACCTGGAATGGTATGAACAAGTAAATCACACTTCCAAAAAAATATTTTCTATTATTCACTCATTAAAGCGACTGAAGCACTTTCTTCCCGATAAATTAAAATTAATCCTTGTGCAAACACTCGTGATGCCACACTTTGACTACTGCGATGTTATATTAAGTAACCTCAATGCAAATTTGAGCAGCAGGCTACAACGTGTGCATAATGCGTGTGTCCGTTATATTTGTAATATTCGTAAGTATGATCATGGTTCCCCCTCTTTCCAAACTCTGTCTTGGCTAAGGCTAAGCGATCGACGAGCCCTGCATTCTCTTGTTCTCTTATTTCAAATTCTGCGCACCGTTACCCCAATCTATTTGGCTTCTCGTTTTCAAAATTTATCCGCATATCATCAGCTAAGTACAAGATCTCATCATAACAATTTACTCATTATACCCTACCACAAGACATCTTTATATTTTTCACCTTATACAGTTTCAGTTGCTAGAAATTGGAACTCGCTTCCGAGTGATGTAAGGGGTTGTTGGACAATAACTTAATTTAGGTCAAAATTACATAAATTCTTACTTAACAGATTAATTGCTGATTAATATTTGTTACTCATAATGAAACTAACATCTGTCCATTCTTATTATTATCATTAATTTCTCTAAATAGATTTACAAAACCTCTAATGGCAATTACATTAATATTTTCATTATAAAAATATATTTTAGATTTATATATATATATTTTTTTTTTCTCCCTTTAACATAGTCCTAGTAAGCTTATATTAAATTAATTTTCATCATTTTGCTAGCTATCTCAAATATTAAATTAATTATAATTGATTGAATTAAATTAGCTCATAAATTAAGTTACTATTTTACCTTATAGGTTTATCTAAATTTAAATAAATACGTATGTAGTCTACTAGTCGTTAAAATTGAAGAATATTGCTGGAGAACCTTTCAAGTGTAGTGTAAATATTTGTAATTTAAATATGTATTGTATTGATTAAGGCTGGTTGAGTGGAAGAGAAAGACTTATGGCCTTAACTCTGCCAGCTAAAATAAAACATTATTATTATTATTATTATTATTATTATTATTATTATTATTATTATTATTATTATTATGGTTCAGTGATAAATAGGAGACGCGAACAAGGAGCGAGTCAGTTGTATTTGTCATAGTCCCGACGCTGTTATTTCCGGCGTGACTCCGTCTCTTTGCTTACGTCTTAGAAAGTGAAGTATCTATAAAGTCTAGGTAGGTGGTTTTTTTATTGGGTTATTTTACGACGCTGTATCAACATCTAGGTTATTTAGCGTCTGAATGATATGAAGGTGATAATGCCGGTGAAATGAGTCCGGGGTCCAGCACCGAAAGTTACCCAGCATTTGCTCGTATTGGGTTGAGGGAAAACCCCGGAAAAAACCTCAACCAGGTAACTTGCCCCGACCGGGATTCGAACCCGGGCCACCTGGTTTCGCAGTCAGACGCGCTGACCGTAGGTAGATAGTATCGTTCGCCATTTTTGTTCCTTCGTTGCCGAGCTACCAGACGAGGAATCTATTTGCCACACCGTTAAACATTATCATGTCGTAGCTCCTATGATAATAAATCAAACGCACTGTAATTCAGCAAATAATTGAGCGGCAAATAACGTCTTCGTGTGCTTTCTGCGAACGCCAACGAAAGAGCTAAAATGGCGGGCGATCATATTAAGTATTTATCGAGCCTTAAGAAATGAATCAGCGAATTACAAGACGCACACGTTTAAATGTAGCCGACCTGCAACGCGATTGGCTGCCGGAAATTAGAGCGACGGGACTATAGTATTGGACAGTGAGTTCAGTTGTGTGAATCAGCAGCGCTCAGGAGTCTAGGGTTCGACATGCGAGTGAACTTGAGCAGCGTCCAGGCGGAAGCAATGCAGTCGGAAGTCTTGATTCGAGTGCAGTGGACTATCTCTGGAAGACTTGGGTTCGATATACTGCGAACTTGAGTGAATGAGGTAGAAGAACTAGCCAAGGCAACGAACTGTGAACTGAGAACTGACAGTTCTGATTTGTAAATAGTGCTTTGTGAACATTAGTTAAGATTAACAGTTCATTGTTGTTCTCAATAATCCAAGTAAACTGTCATTGTCGTCTGTGGAGTGCAATAACGAATACTGTGTTGCTGTGTGGAGTGGAAATCCCATTGTTGACGGGAGTGTTTAAATCCAGGTATAGAAAGTGATTATTATTGTGACAATAAAAGTTACATTATTTTTTTAAATCAATGAAATAAAATTAATTAATCAAAATAGATTACATTGCAATAAATTAAGAGTAATTTAAAATTAATTGAATTAATTGGAAATAAATTAGTTCAATTAAGATCGCAGGGTCGAGGTGGTTATACGGCATGTCACACCAGTCCACGCTCTGTTTTAAATAAAAGCAACAATATAATATTCTTGCCTCGATTGTCGTGTATCTCTTTTCTATTATTCACCAGTCTGTTGAGATGTTTCAAAAGGAGAGAGAGAGTGAGTCGTCATTTCGATTGAAGACAACTACATATCCTCTGGTCTTCGGTCTTAGACTTTTAGATATAGTGTGTCGCTTATTCGTACTATTTAGTCATCTTACCAGTTTAATTTGGAACGCTTTATTTGTGCTAGCATTAAGATTTTATTTTCGTATTCTATTTGTTATCGTTTCTTGTCCAATAATTTTAATATCTTATTCGTTTCTTGTATGCTATGTTGTTGCAGTGGATCAAATTAATCTTATTATTTATTATTATTATTATTATTATTATTATTATTATTATTATTATTATTATTATTATTATTATTATTATTATTATCATTATTATTATTATTATTATTATTATTATTATTATTATTATTATTATTATGCGCCGGGTGTCACTATAGTGAGTGAGATGAGAGTAAAGTGAAAGACTACTGAAACTTATGTAGGGTCTATACATATGTACTGTAGGTTGTATTGTAAAATTAGGTTATTTTATGTTCTATTATTAATTGTAATTATTGTGTTAAATTGTATTGTGTATTCTTATTGTATTGTGTATTGTATAATTGTATTGTGTATTGTAATTTTATTGTGTATTGTTTATGTTGTGTATACCACTACCACCGGGTGCTTGCCCACTTGCAGTGTAAAAAAATGCATACATACATACATACATACATATTATTATGTACATGTACAGTATATTAAATTAGTAACGTCAGTTTACTTATGTCACTTAATGGAAATGATAAGAGTTGTTACCCTGATAAGCAACAGACTTATTCTGTAGCAACCTAATCCAGTGAGATAGTTCCCCATTACATCTTCTCATCTTCAGCTTTGAAGTTACACTTGATCACAATTCGTTTCATCTTTAGAGTCGTCGTAGTCATTCACATAAAGAAATAGGGGCATATCACAGTCTACTATATACAGTCACGAAGCTTGAGTTTTGATGGTGCTAGAAACAACAGACTGTGACGGTTCTATTTTGCATTGCCTGTAATGAGGCGATATTAGCGATCCTAGTGGTGAGCATCTGTCTGATGTTTGCATATTTACTACGTATTGAGCTTCGCGACTGTATATACTAGACTGTGGGCATATGTCAGTTAAGCCGATATAATCCGTTGTGCGAGAGCCATTGAAGGGCCAAGACCGACCAGCTGGTATCACGTCCACACACCTCAGCAATGACGAACGATCATCCAACCAGAACGAGGCAACGGGTGGTTTTGCTAGTGTAGTTTGAATATTATTGTAAATAAGTACATTACAGTCAAGATATTACTAGTAGCTTGAGCAGGAATTCTGCATTAAATTTATCGTCTTGGTTACGAAATTCATTAAAACTTCTGGACTTTTATTTTATAATTAAGATTATTCTTATCAATCTGTGACCCACGATTGCTTGAAATCACACAACCACCGACTGCTTAAACGTTCCTGCAATTATGGGTATTATATGAATCCCCTTCCATTTTTTTAAGGGAGTTTTGTTGACATTTTCTGTTATTACCTATTCTGAATGTACCTATAAGACAAGAAAGATAAAGGAGTTCAAAAGAGGTCATTTACTTAAAACAACTATAGACATTGACGATAAAATTGTAATACATCGCCTTCAAGTTAGATTTATGACGCTTCTTTCATTAGGAGAATCACTTATTTTCTGCGACGATATATTACAGTTTGTTGCCAGTATCATTTATTCTCTGCAAAACGGAAATATAATGGCGGGATGTCGTGGAAACTTTTTCTGGTCTCATGAAGAGATAATTCGACTTATCTGTGTGACAGGCTCTTTGTTGCACAAGAACAACACTTAAAACATCTTGGAGACAATTTTTCCTGTCGAAGTACTGAGTATAGTGAATATGTCTTCTAACATATGTATGAATAAAATAACTTGTACCTCCCATGGAGATGTAAAATGGGGAATCGTCAGATGTCGTTCTTTCGTACAAAACTGTAAATATTTGTCGATAACCTCTGGTTTTTGTATGAGAAATAATGCATTATAGGATATACCGAAATACAACGCACTCTACACTGTGATTCATAAGTCACTGTACAAACTTCGTGGATGTGTAATGTAGAAGTAAATGTATGAGTAAAATGTTACATATGTAGCACATTTTCTGAAATTTGTTTATTTCAGAGTTATGCAGCAGAGTAGGGATCACACGTGCAACAGAAATGAAACAAAATTAATTCCTTTCAAAGTTCAACTGAACAAAGGGATCACAAATTCAACACAAACAACGTAAGTACATTTACCCCAAAACATATTCAAAGTGACGTCCATGAAAGTGAAGACAGTGACGCGATCGTCGTCGTACTGCTCTTGGAATGTTCAAATCATTCCGCACAGTTTCAAAGCCATTTTCAATTGGCTGCTATAGTTCTACTGCGATCGGAATATCAGTACCATAAACGAGCGCCTTGAGACGACTCCGATGGTAGAAGACCAGGGTGCTAAGATCTGGTGATCTGGCTGGCCAAGCAACTGGTCATACACGACCTATTCACTTATCGGGATATGGAACCTTGAGATACGCCCTTGCCTCACGACTGAAATGTGCAGGGGAAAATCGTGCATAAACCATAAGGTGGTTCGTGTATCGAGTGGGACACCTCCATGAAGCAGACCACCCAATTCATGTTCCAAAAACTGTCGGTAAAGTCGGTCAGTCAAGCGCGGTGGTAGAATATGCGGTCTGATTAACTGATTGTCCACCATACTGGCTCATGTTCTTAATACATTATTCGTCATAATTCTGAAATAAAGCAAGTTCAGAAAAAGTGCTATATAACATTTTACTCTTGTTTTTCCTCTACATTACACCCATGAAGTTTGTACAGTGACTTATGAATCACCCTGTATATCTTGAAAGATAGAATACTAAGAAGGTGGTACATACTGCCTGTAAAACATCTCAATAGTTCCGTATAAATGCATAATATATTTTCCAGCTAAATAAGAAGATAAAATTTCGTTTTATGGGTTACCTACTAGTTGATAAAGGGTCATTATAAAACCAACTGAAAGACGTTATAATTATATAAGAGCATGAGTGAATAATAAATGAATTAGTGAATGAGATAAAGTGACTGAGTTGATGAATGAGTATATGAATAATAATTGATAAGCGGATAAATGAATGTTTGAGGAAGCAAGTGAGAATATGTGAGCGTGTGAGTATGAGTAAAGTAATGAGTGAAAGATGATCGAATGAGTGAAATGCTGACAAGCAAGTGCACGGTGAAATCTTATTTAATGTAACAAATAATAATCAATAAATGGTAAATGAATGACGTATTTCATCGTAAAATACTTGTAAGTAGAAACTAATACAAATTTTAATCCGTGGAAGTGCACACATTTCTTATCGATCTTTCAAGTTCTTGGAGTCATTCAGCGTGTCATATATCCAATACGAACTGGAAGTGACAGATGACAACTGAGAAATGTCGGAAGTCATACACGTATTTAAATTGACTAAAGTTTGTTTTTAACTCGTTCCACACAGCTTCCTTTAAGCTCGCACATTTAAAAAATAAATTATAGCCTTCGTAGAACCAGTATTTTATCTCTACTATAATCTTTTACAATACTCATTTTAACTAGATAATTCACTATTATTGATATTTATAATCAAAAGTTCCATGCCGTAACTGCGTGGTGTAAGGCGTCATATCTTGGACTAAATCTGCTGGAATGGGATGAAAGCTGCTTCAAGTCCTCGTGGAGGAAGGAGTTTTACCATGAATTCTCGAGAAATGTATGGGACTGGGCCTGACTCAGTATAGCGATATATTTTTTTTTTTTAATTCCTGTCCAGAACGAAAAGTTAAATTTCTTCGGATCAAATTTCTGCACATTTAAGGAAAAAAACTAAAATTATTTCAATAATTTATCGACAGTAATCTCACTAGAGGTTTTGATTTATCTAGAGAAAATCAAAACTCGAGTGGGATTTAATTGACTATTACACGATTAGAAGAAAGCAGGCTATATAAAGATTAGAAGTAACAAAGTGTACAATAAAATATTAATTGGCTTACGAAAATACAACTGTCTTCAAATGTATTATTGTACCATCTCAACATTACGCTAGATGACAGTAGTGTTTTATGATTATGTTTTCTTGTTATCAGTTGTGCCAACTATGGAATCTTCATTGAACTCTGTGGACTGTTACTAGTCAAGAAGGCTTTGTTGATTCAGTTTCATTTTTATTCAAACATTTGCATTCCACTTCAATCATCCGGATCCCAGTAATCAACGTCACTTGACAGATGATTTTCAATAAATCTTAGTATTAAACAATCTCTGATACGTGACTATCCATAATATCATATAGCAGAAGCTATAACAAACATAACCTAATTAATATAAACAAGTGTTAGAAAAGTTTTAATTAGGGATGATGAAATAAACAAGAAACGTTTTAATTAACGATGATGAAATAAAAAATAAACATGGATAATTTTAAAAGAAACAATTATTGAAAGTACAATTTTCAAATTTGAATGTTTTGGTGGTTGGTGGTTCAGTTGATGTTATATTGGACGTGTGCGTAAAAGAAGTGGACTCGTTGGTGTACATGGTGTATCCCTCAACTCATTCAGGATTTCCGAATGGTGCTCTTCATATATGATCAGTGATCTTTATTAATTCTTGTTCTTGAATGCCAATGTGAGTCATATTTGAAAGTGCTGTGCATCGACTAGAGTGGTTTGTAATTTTCTGTTTTTTGACGTCCAGAGCAGTGCAGTTTGAAATATTGTTAAACAAAGAAACAAATGCTAGGGTAGTGATAAAAATAAACAAATGCTAGGGACGCGATAAAATTAAACAAATGTTAAGGACGCGATAAAATTGTGCGATAAGCAGCCATGATTGGTTGAAAGACGTCCTTTCGTACCGTTTTATTGGTCGAAAGTAGTGTGACGTAGTAAAAGTGTAATAGTCAACAGTAATCTCACTAGAGGTTTTGATTTATCTAGAGAAAATCAAAACTCGAGTGGGATTTAATTGACTATTACACGATTAGAAGAAAGTAGGCTATATAAAGATTAGAAGTAACAAAGTGTACAATAAAATATTAATTGGCTTATGAAAATACAACTGTCTTCAAATGTATTATTGTATCATCTCAACATTACGCTAGATGGCAGTAGTGTTTTATGATGATGTTTTCTTGTTACCGGTATCAGTTGTGCCAACTATGGAATCATCATTGAACTCTGTGGCCTGTTACTAGTCAAGAAGGCTTTGTTGAATCAGTTTCATTTTTATTAAGACAGTTGCATTCCACTTCAATTATCCGAATCCCAGTAATCAACGTCACTTGATAGATGATTTTCAATAAATCTTAGTATTAAACAATCTCTGATACGTGACTATCCATAATATCATATAGCAGAAGCTATAACATAACCTTACTAATATACACAAGCGTTAGAAAAGTTTTATTTAACGACGATGACATAAAAAATAAACATGAATAATTTTAAAAGGAATAATTATTGAATGTACAATTTTCAAATTTGAATGTGGTTGGTGGTTCAATTGATGTTATATTGGACGTGTGCGTAATAGAAGTGGAACTCGTTGATTTAGGCCTACATGGTGTATTCAACTTATTCAGGATTTCCGAATGGTGCTCTTCATTTATTTGTAAATCGGATTTCAGAAGATGCATAGGTATGATCAGTGATTTTTATTAATTCTTGTTCTTGAATGCCAATGCGAGTCATATTTGAAACTGCTGTGCATCGACTGGAGTGGTTTGTAATTATATATATATTTTTGACGTCCAGACCAGTGCAGTTTCAAATGTTGGCAAACAAAGAAACAAATGCTAGGGACGCGATAAAATTAAACAAATGCTAGGGACGCGATAAAATTAAACAAATGCTAGGGACGCGATAAAATTGTGCGATAAGCAGCCATGATTGGTTGAAATACGCCCTTTCGTGCCGTTTTATTGGTCAAAAGTAGTATGACGTAGTAAGAGTGTAATAGTCATCATAATACATGCTCTCTTAATTTGACTGAGTATATTGAGAACTAACTCAATGCATTTCCCGAAAAATGTTATGAAAAAGTTCACACAATTTTTTTTTCGAAAATGAAGCAAAAACGAGCAACATTTTATTAAACTTTTTTGTTTGAAATAGCTCAAAGAATAATCCCCTGAAATTCTGTAGACAACGGACAGAACGTTCGGGGTGATGGAAAGTAAATTCCAATTCATTATTCGCCTTTGCAAAAACCGAAAAATCCCCGACCTCGGAATTTGAACCCGGGCTTCTAGAATGCAAGTCCGAAACGATACTGCCTCGACCACCCTGCTCGGTACTTCTAATGTATGTTATAAGCATTAAGTAAGTGAATTGCTGTGGTTGAGAAGCATATGGGATGTACACGTCACACAAGCTGGCCTCATCCATTTGCTTTATTACCGCGCCGTAGCTGCGTGTAAGCTGTCAAGAAGTTTCGACGCCACTTTTTCTTCTCATGAAACACAAAGCGCCCTGCTTAAGAGCATTCATTTGTTTAATAGGAGCAGAGTGATGACTAGAAGAGCATCACGTGTAATTAAGTTGTAAACAAAGAGAGACACATCAGCAATGAAAACTAAAATTTACTACAAAAGAAAGCGAAATGTACCACAAGTAATGGCCTGTAAGAGCTACATGAAGGAAAATAACGTTACAGAAATGTGGAGCAAGAGTTTACAAGAAATTTTAAAGCCTTCAACCGAAACAAGGAAAGGACCGAATATGGTCTTAATTCTTAGGAAGAAACGACGAGAAACAAAAAATCTCAATCTTTGTGCTGGAAGTCTAGTTTCAGTTTTAGACAAGAGTAATGTTGAATAAGCGCTTTATTCCAGGACTCCATGCTTATGCCGTTATGAAGTAATTCCGCATTTTTAATAAGTGTAACTCAGAAATAAAATTAAGTTCCATCATTAATCTATTGAGCTTTCATCATCATTTTATAACCTAGTCTGTAGTCCAATATATTCCATAAAAAATAAAATGTAGTGAAAAGAATTGAGCAATTTTGTTATTAGTTATAATTAGTAAATAATGAAAATAATAAACAAAATGCAGTAAAGAAAAGAAGAACAATTATTACCGTTAATTATTGATTTTAATTAGTAATGGATAAAAACAAAAATAAATTATAAAACGATTCTTTAAAAATATCTACTGGGTGTTCAGTTCAAAGTGTGTCATGTCTCGCTGTATGCCGTCATGTAGCTAGTCGATGAGCCTAGAGAATTCAATCTTCCTACACTTCCGCAGAGATGTATAACTTATGTGCTAGAGAAGTTGCCTAGCAAGTAAGGCGTTCATTCAGAAGAGTACTTACTGATACGTACGGCAATGCCGGTAGTGGCAGGAATGTGAACTTTTTCGAAACGTGTACTGAGGTAATTTTTTTCTTGCTGTCGGGATATGGGGAGAGGGTTAAGGCGATTACTTACGTATTTGTTGACATTAACTTCGACGGTCAACATGGACCCGGAGCATTTCATTTGTATTGTGGAATGTTGCCGTACGGAACCGATGGTAACAAATACCCTGTGTACGACTTGCCCGCGCAAAACACAGTTCGAAAGAGGTTATGGTAGCACATAGACCGTACAGACCGCCATCTGATGCTACGATGTTCAAGTTATACCGTACACGTTCTCAAGTTCAGATTGAACGCCTTGATTAATAGGCAACTTCTCTGACCCAAAAGCTGGAACTTGCTGACTCATCAACAGTGACGTCATGACACACTTTCAAATGAACACCCAGTACTATTTCTGCCTTACACCTACGTGTATGCATACATTCAGTTTATAAATATCACGCAATGTTTGTAATAAAATATTTTATAGTGTTGTACCATAACAAAAACTATCATTTGATCCAAATGTTCCGTTAGACCTTGTTTCTTTTCAAGCGGAAAAGGAATTTCGTTTTATGTTATGAAAGTGAAGATATGGCTCATAAATACGTTCATAACAATAGGATTAAACTAACTCCTACAGACAAATGTTTAGACTACAAGTGTCGCAGTAAAGCTGGAGAAGTTGCCGGATAACAAACGCGTATGAAAGTCTTCTGAATATGTTGATAACACTAGGATTAAACTAACGCCTGCGTACAAACGTTTAGACTACAAGCGTCACAGTAGAGCAGGAGAAGTTGCCGAGTAGCAAAGGCGTACAAAATTCTGTCCTCTCTAAACGCCAAAAGTACGCAGTTCAAAACGTAAGATTAAAATATCAAAAACCTGTCAATCCTGTTCTCGTTATGAAACAAAATAAAATAAAGTAGAACAAATCGTTTTTTATGATTGGATACTATCGGCAGAAAATAGGACTAGGAAGCGGAGACCAAAACTGAAAGAACAAACTTACGGATCAGGACACTGGGACAAGTTTCGTATTTTGAAGAGATATAAAAAATGAATTTCACTCAATTTTTGCTGGTCAATGGTGTATCTCCCCCTTAAAATATCATAATCTTTATTATCAGTCTATTAAAGCAGTGTGTTTTATGAATGATTTATTCTGTTTATCTCTTCTTATGCATCACAGAGTGAATTTTCTATCAAAAGACACAAAATCAATTTATTATCCTTTATCCTTTACATACTGACTTACTGGCATTTAAGGAACCCGGATATTCATTGCCGCCCTCACATAAGCCCGCCATTGGTCCCTATCCTGAGCAAGATTAATCCAGTCTCTATCTTCATATACCACCTCCCACAAATCTATTTTAATATTACCTTCCCATCTACGTCTCGGCCTCCCAAAAGGTCTTTTTCCCTCCGGCCTCCCAACTAACACTCTATATGCATTTCTGGATTCGCCCATACGTGCTACATGTCCTGCCCATCTCAAACGTCTGGATTTTATGTTCCTAATTATGTCAGGTGAAGTATACAATGCGTACAGTTCTGTGTTGTGTAACTTTCTCCATTCTCCTGTAACTTCATCCCTCTTAGCCCCAAATATTTTCTTAAGAATCTTATTCTCAAACACCCTTAACCTATGTTCTTCTCTCAAAGTGAGAGTTCAAGTTTCACAACCATAAAGAACAACCGGTAATATAACTGTATTATAAATTCTAACTTTCAGATTTTTTGACAGCAGACTGGATGATAAAAGCTTCTCAACCGAATAATAACAGGCATTTCCCATATTTATTCTGTGTTTAATTTCCTCCCGAATATCAATTATATTTGTTACTGTTGCTCCAAAATATTTGAATTTCTGCACTTCTTCAAAAGATAAATCTCCAATTTTTATATTTCTATTTCGTACAATATTCCCGTCACGAGATATAATCATATACTTTGTCTTTTCGTAATTTACTTCCGAACCTATCTCTTTACTTGCTTCCAGTAAAATTCCCGTGTTTTCCCTAATCGTTTGTGGATTTTTCCTAACATATTCACGTCATCCGCATAGACAAGCAGCTGATGTAACCCGTTCAATTCCAAACCCTTTCTGTTATCCTGAACTTTCCTAATGGCATACTCTAGAGCAAAGTTAAAAAGTAAAGGTGATAGTGCATCTCCGTGCTTTAGCCCACAGTGAATTGGAAACGCATCTGACAGAAATTGACCTATACGGACTCTGCTGTACGTTTCACTGAGACACATTTTAATTAATGGAACTAGTTATTTAGCCTTTACAGTTTATATAATTAAGTAACTTATAAATTTCATAAATTTTCTAGTTATTTACTCTTAGCTACAGTAGTAGAGTCTCTATGACTCACTTGGAATATTATTCTCAAATCCCTTATTCCAAATAATATTAATTTACTGTAGGCCTACAATATCAGTGAAAAGAGCGATACGAAATGTGTGCATTAAATTTGTACTTAAACATGTACAGCACAGCTGCTGGTTGTGACACACTCAGAACTCTGTTTCGTTACATTTTCTTTATAACTCGACCTGATTAAAGTAAGGGAAGCATAAAATGCGCAGAGAAGTGGCAACCTAAGAGGCTCCACATCCAGAGTTGGTCCGATCAGAGTCTCCGCTGAAGCAATGTTTTGTTCAAAGACGTCCAACCCCCACCTCCACCCGAAACCTAATTCACCCGGAAAGGAGAGCTTAAGAGGAACACAAGTAGAATTAGTCGCTTCTAAGCTAAATCTGAACGTTACCAATGCGTTCAAGTGGAACAGACCTTCAAGTATTCCCGACGGCATCTTCCCCTCTTCTGTGCCATCACTGCTCAGTTTCAAATGTGGTAATGCAAGTGTAATGAGGCGCTTTTAATTTGTATGGAGTATACTTATGATATACTCAAGTTATTAAATATATTTACAAACGACATGGCACGCAAATGGAAATTGGCACAAAACCAGAAACTCAAAATATGTGATTAGGCCTAAGGTTTTAACACTGTAGCGTTTTCAGACCAGCAATTTATTATTATGAAGACTAATTATCTGACGTCAGTACGTAAATTATAGCACTGAAGTGAAAACTCGAACATAAATCTGTCTTTAAGGACAAGAATAATGGTATTGAAAGGGAAAGTGGTAAATAGAAACAAAGATGATTACAGAAGGTTATGTGGTAATGCGATGTACACTGTGTCCGGGACAAAATTTACCAATAAGAAAGTTTAATAACTCGTGTAATAATGGAGATAGGAAAATGAAATTTGCGGCAAATGAAAGAGGGACATTTTAAGTTTTATGTGTGATGTTGGCAACATTTGGTCATTGTTGTTGACATAGCTGTAATTAAAATGGCGTTCACAGTGCAACAAAAAGTTCAATGCTGCTATTTGCTTGCCGAATTCAAGTATCCGAAGATAGTGGAGAGAAGATTTAGACAACAGTGGCCTGAGAAGCAACCACCAGATAGGCACACAATAACAACTTGGCATAGAAAGCTTCTTGAGACCGGTTCTCTTGTAGAGAAAACACCACGCGGGAAGAAAGTGACAGAAGCGCAAGTCAACAGAATTCCAACGGAGCCCGTGTAAGTCTGTTCGCCGTGCCAGCAGGGAACTTGCAATTCCAAAGTCAACTATCCACGATGTTCTGCACAAGAGGTTACGTCTGCATGCATACAAGATTCAATTGGTTCAAAAGTTGAAACCAAACGACTTGCCTGCACGATATGATTTCGCTAGTGACATGCTGTTGAAAATTGATATTGAAAATGGATATCTGCAGAAGGTCGTGTTTAGTGATGAGTCCACCTTCCACGTTTGTGGGTTCGTCAACAGGCATAGTTGTCGCATCTGGGGATCAGAAAATCCGCATGTAGTGAGGGAATTGGAAAGAGACAGCCCTAAGATTAATGTTTGGTGCGGACTTACAAATGAAACTGTGATTGGACCGTTCTTTTTTTGTGGAAAACACTATCAATGGAAATGTGTATCTTGATATGCTGCAAAGTTACGCCATTCCTCAAATTCCACAGGGATATGTTTTCCAACAAGACGGAGCTCCGCCTCATTATGCATTACATGTTACAGATCACTTGAATGAATGCTTTCCTCAGCGATGGATTGGTCGAGGTGGACCTACAGCATGGCCTCCCAGATCCCCAGACCTAACCCCACTGGACTTTTTTTTTGGGTATACATAAAAGACATTGTGTACAAGACTGTAGTGGCAGATTTGGAGGATCAGCGTCGGTGAATTGTCGCTGCTTGTGCAACTGTCACTCCAGAGATGTTGCGAAACACATGGCAAGAACTTGAATATCGCCTGGACATCTGTCGTGCTACAAGAGGTGCACACATAGAAGTTTATTAGTGGTCATTCGAAACTTTGGAAGTCCCTCTGTCAATTCCCGCAAACAGCATTTTCATCCATCAATTATTTGGTGAGTTATTAAACTTTCTTATTGGTACATTTTGTCCCGGACACCCTGTATTTAAATGTTCAGTTTGTTGCAGTTACAGTATCTTGCATTTTCCTGATGTCCAACAGCATATAACTAACATCCAGTCATCTTAGCATTTTAATTTTGTATTTATATGATATAAAACACAACTCTGATTCTTGAAGGAAATTTAGGTCAGTGTCGTTTTTGAAATGATTTACTGTACGTTCCTGTATTGCAGTCATGTCAATTGATGCCCATAGGAGCAAGTGCGCGCTTTAGAGCTCAGGAGAGCCTGAGCGTTTTACAGCGGAAAGGAAAGAGACAGACGAAAGAGGTAGCATAAGCCTATGCCGCTAGGTCGAGCTATATTCAGGGATGGCCAGCACTGATTCAATAGATAAAGGGAAGAGAATTGATTAAAACCGTATCCATGTTAATTTTTAGATTTGTCTGAGAAGTATGAATGCGTTATAAGATTGTAAGTTTTAATTTTAATTTTCATTTTTCACAAGTTTGATTTTTTTGTTCAAAATAAATATTTTCTCAACTTCCTTTTATAGAAAAGTGAAATTTTCAGATATAGGCCTATTTATTTAGTAGCCTTACAGAATGTTTTCGTAAATTTAATATACCGTAAATACGTATTACTAAAGATAGTGTATTGAAATTTTTAAAAATATTCGCATGGAAATTGTTTGTAAGGAAATGAATTAACAAAGCAACTACTGTTACATCATAAGCAAAAGATACGTGTCTATGTGTTGTATAGCTTCAGCACATTTCGAGAAAATAATTTAATATTCTGATGATAGGAAGTTGATCACCAATATCACCTTAAAAGCATAATGCGATGAGTGTCTTGTTATGGAATATTAGTTACACTTAAAACATATACAGAACCTAGTTAACTTTGTTTTGTACTGTAATATTGTTTTGATTAGTTTATTGATTACTTTTATAAGGCTAAGGGTACCATCAATACCAACTCCAACTAATCATGTCATACTCAATTTCTTTTCTTGGGATATCACTTTCGTTATGAAGGATGTGTTTCATCCACTTAGTACAGTATAGTTGTACTACTATCGAATTTATGTGAATATTCCTTCTTAACTCTTTATTATGTTATTAACATTTAAAACACAAGTGCAATATTAAGGAATTGGTATTAGTACTTTTATTTTACAGACAATATAGATAATATCAAACAGAAACGAAATAAAAATTTCACGTTCCGTTTGAAGTTTGTGCACCACTGTTTTCTTAATCCAACAGGGTGCTTATGCATATACACAACCCTTTCTCTTTCCATACTTAGCGCAAAACTTCAAGGTCAGAAAAATGCGCTTGCTTTGACATCACTGCTCTTTTGCTTTTATACTGTAGTTCCTAACAATAATATAATTTAAATTCAGTCTCTTTGATTCTGTAAGCAGTTAGGGCGTTACTGTAACTTGTTCCACATATTATCAGTCGTATGTAATTCCATCTCTGACTCTAAAATCGACAGAGAGGAATTAAAACCGTTCAGGATCTCACTCCTGATGGACACATGAGGTTTCAGGTGGATTAATGAAATACAGTGGACCACTATCACAAGTGTGACATTCAAATTTGTTGGTTAGAGAGGAATGCGTGGTGCTGTAGATGGTGTAGCCGGCTTAGCCAGTCAACACAATTGGCACGCAACTCATAATTACCAATACCAGTACAGACCCTGGTGATGCCTTACTTTGACTATTGCGACGTTTTGTATAGTGATCTTAGTGTTGAATTGTCATTGAGGCTTCAGCGTGTTCATAATGCTTGTGTTCGTTTCATTTTTAACAGCCGTCGCTATGATCATGTCTCCGAGTACTGGGTGTTCATTTCAAAGTGTGTCATGACGTCACTGTTGTTGAGTTACCGATTTAAAGCGAGTTTCAGCTTATATGTCAGAAAAGTTGCCTATTATTCAAGGCGTTCTTCAATCTGAACTTGAGAACGTGTACGGTATAACTTGAACGTCGTAGTAACAGATGGCGGTCTGTACGGTCTGTGTGCTACCATAACCTCTTTCGAACTGTGTTTTGCGCCGGCAAGTCGTATGCAGGGTATTTGTTACCATCGGTTGCGTACGGTAACATTCCACAACACAAATAAAATATTCCGTGTCCATATTGACCGTCGAAGTTAATGTCAACAAATACGTAAGTAATCGTCTTAACCCTCTCCCCATATCCTGACAGTACGTATTTCCAAACAGTTCACATTCCTGCCACTACCGGCGTTATCGTACGCATCGGTACGTACTCTTCAGAATGAACGCCGTACTTGCTAGGCAACTTTTCTGCCTCCTAGGTAATACACCTTTGCGGAAGTGTAGGAATATTGAATTCTCTAGGCTCATCGGCTAGCCACATGACGGCATACAGCGAGCCATGACACACTTTGAACTGAACACCCAGTATTTCTTTCAATTATCTTGGCTTCGTTTACGGGAGAGACGTTCAGTTCATTCACTCTGTTTGCTGTATCAGATTTTAAATAATTCCACACCTATTTACCTAGTTCCTCGCTTCACACTTTTAGCATCCCACCACAACCGTGATACACGTTCACAGCATAACCATGTTCTATCAATTCCATTCCATCAAACATCTCTCCACTCTGCTTCCTTCACAATACACACAGCCCGTTCCTGGAATTCCTTGTCACAGGAAATCAGGAGCAGTCGGAGTCTAAAATCTTTTAAGTACACTCTACTTAGAAATGTCTTTAATGAACAGAACTAGACTCTTGCGGAAGTTTCTAAATAGTCTTAAATGACCAAGTTATTTTTTTCTCCTCTCTCTTCTTCTTTTTTTTTCTCTTTTCTTTTTTTATTATCTTCATATATTACTTAGTCATTTGTGTTTGTATGCCATTTAGTAGGACTTTGCTAATCAACATTTATGTCTTGTCACCCATATGTATTCTCCAATTAGTATATTAACTGAATAATATATCTCAAGTAAATTAATCGTCCAATTTGTCACGGGCATTTTAGGTCTTATAAATTGTGTGAGTGTGTGTGTGTGTGTATTCCCCTTATGTTATGTAACTGATTTTGATTATGTATAATTTTCTACTTTATTTTATATATCATGTAACTGATCTTGTCTATTGTAATTTCCTACTATATTTTATGTAATTTCTAAAGTATTTTCTTTTGTGTTGTTTTGTAATCAAATTTTGTATCTCGTATATATTATTGAAACCTGGTTGAGTGGAAGAGAAGGCCTCATGGCCTTAACTCTGCCAGGCAAAATAAACCTACTACTACTACTACTACCTTCAACCTCAATTGGTTATATACATCCTATATTACAGCACTTTCACAAGATGCTATGGAATTCCTTTGTACAGGATGACACTCTTAAAACTACTATAATGTTACCGATATCGACGAGCTGTTTTCGCTAGATTTAAGAGAACAAAAGAGCTTACAAATCTAGCCTATGCATAGCAGTAGAGAATGAATATTAAATAGATTAAGAGTAGGTGTTTTCAGCACAAAGTTTTATTTTTGATGGAATAAGAGCCTTAAGTGAAGCATAAATTAAATGAAATAAAATTGAAATAATAATAATAATAATAATAATAATAATAATAGTTTACAGCATGTTTATAACGGAAATAGTTAACGAAATATCACTATTAAACTTTATTCTTCGTATGAAATGACTGTATGATACAAGAATAGTATATTGCGATACAAGCGTGGTAAGTGCATCATAACAGAACCGAGATTCTGTCACATATTTGACGTATGTGTATGACATTTTTGTACGATCGTCATTTAAGTGAATTTGCTTGTAATTTTGAATATTGCATAAATTTGTTTGGTAAGTAAGCATTTCTCCTATAAGAAAGTTTTGAACGTCGTTGCCAAGGCAGTATGTAGGTTATTTTCTTTCAGTGTAAACAGTCGTTGTTGTTTCTAGTAATGCAATTTGTACTAATCTGATCAATACAGTGCGTTTCAAAAGTCACACATATTTTCTGCTATAGGTAAACGAAAATGTATTTCGAAAAACAATTTTTCACAAAAACAACTATTCTTGATATGATTGTTGTGCGAGTTTTGACGTCATCGGAAACATTTTTAAATGACACTCTGTATTTTTCTGTATACCATTTGGAAGATTTTCTTATTCTCCATGGTTACACAAGCTATCAATTGTTTTATCGTTTGTTTTCTACAGAACTTTGTTTTAATGTGATATTGAAAATATTATTATTTTAAAACATACTTGAGCACCAGTAAAATGATTATTCAACAATTGAGGCATTGACATGGGAAAGGTCGTAACTGCCAAAAATTCGAATTTTTAGGTTTTTCATTGAGAAGGTAGTAAATGGCCATGCCAATGGCACAGAGAAGGTAGTATGTCCGTATGTAATGAAACGAAGTTGGAAACGTAGTCACTAGATGTTGTAAGTTGTATGTGCACAGCTGTTGGCGCGGAGAAGGTAGTAACTCCTTTTACAACATCAGAGTGTGTCTAGACAAATATGGGCTGATAACTGTGCAGGGCAGAATAAGAATCGGATGATTCTAATGGTCCTGATTTACATTATTGCCAAGAAACATTTTCATTTAGTGGACTTGAAATCCTGGTTTTAGAACATTCCTACATGCCATGTGATAGGGAATTTGGCATCATAGAGAAAAGAAAAAAAAATATGCAAGACCATGGTTCCAGAAGAGGTAAGGCCTAATAATGTAATAATGATGAAGGATGAGGATTTCTTCGACTTTTCTGCAGAATGTGACAAGTTTTTGAATACAAGTCCCATCAAAATCAGCACTCTCAACTGGATTAGACTCTCAAGAGCTGATTTTCCTCTAATAAAAATAAGACCGTCATTTAATGACCTTGAAATGTGGACAGAGCACAGGATTTTTAAGAAAGGACAGTCATTAACGTCAATCACTAACTTGCAGTGCTTGCAACGCCTTGAAAGAAGACCAGTCGTCCCTGATGTCAAAAAGAGAGACTTGTTATCTATGTTAGACTTCCTCGATGAAAAGTATCATGCATTTTACCGAAAAATTTGTGCATAATGTATAAATAATGTTAATTCTCAGTTTGGCTAAGGAGTGATTTCAATGTATTTTCATAAAATAAGATTTCACAGATAAATCTGTGCCAGACTTTTCAAATTTCATATGTAACACAAACATGAGTGTATGCCTTTCATTTAAAGCAGTTTCTGTAATAATGTAAGTGAGAAAGTGTTCATAAACTTGTTTTTTGCTTCCCCTGAAAAATTTTGTTTTTGGCAGTTACTACCTTTCCCATGTCAGCGCCTCAATTAATGTTACAAGATACCCTGTTCTAGGCCTATATTTTAAAATTAATGTTACAAGATACCCTGTTCTAAGCCTATATTTTAAAATTAATGTTACAAGATACCCTGTTCTAAGCCTATATTTTAAAATTAATGTTACAAGATACCCTGTTCTAGGCCTATATTTTAAAATTAATGTTACAAGATACCCTGTTCTAAGCCTATATTTTAAAATTAATGTTACAAGATACCCTGTTCTAAGCCTATATTTTAAAATTAATGTTACAAGATACCCTGTTCTAGGCCTATATTTTAAAATTAATGTTACAAGATACCCTGTTCTAGGCCTATATTTTAAAATTAATGTTACAAGATACCCTGTTCTAAGCCTATATTTTAAAATTAATGTTACAAGATACCCTGTTCTAGGCCTATATTTTAAAATTAATGTTACAAGATACCCTGTTCTAGGCCTATATTTTAAAATTAATGTTACAAGATACCCTGTTCTAGGCCTATATTTTAAAATTAATGTTACAAGATACCCTGTTCTAGGCCTATATTTTAAAATTAATGTTACAAGATACCCTGTTCTAAGCCTATATTTTAAAATTAATGTTACAAGATACCCTGTTCTAGGCCTATATTTTAAAATTAATGTTACAAGATACCCTGTTCTAGGTCTATATTTTAAAATTAGAAATTACTTTGTATCCATCTAAATTATTGCTTTTTTTTTCAGAAATAATTGACAGAATTTAATAATATTTATAAATACAAAACACCTTGATGCACAAGTAAGAAGTAAAGAAGGGTTTTTTTTTTATTATAAACATTTCAAGAAGGTGAGTTAGTACTCAATGTGATGACGATATTGATTCTTTTTATTGCAAGCCTCTATGTCGTATGTTACTAGAGGATCGATTGTTTGCAAGTACTGTACCTGGAAATGAAGAAGAAACGAAGTGGTGAGTGCCGCTAGTGCCGGGTCGACTCAGCGCGAACAACGCCTTCAGTTCATTGTAGCTGTCCTCGTCCGTGGGCAGCCCCAGGGAATCCTCCACTTCAGGCTGGCCCTGCTCCGCTGGGCGCGCGCTTTTCTCCTGAGAGAGAACACATAATAACATTCATTAAAAGCAACCAGTCAGCATCTACTAGACATGTTCTTACATGTTTTATTTATTGCGACGCAGTGACGCAGCCGAAAAAACGCAATCAAAATATATTTCAATAGATATTGTTAACATGTGGAAATAAGTGAGAAAGTAATGGCTTTTCTTGTTGAACTTCTGGCGTAAAATAAGATTATCCTCAGTAGCGGCATTTTTAAAGAGAATGTTAGCTACTCGAGTACGATATGACGTGTGAGCAAGAAGAGCATATAAAGAGAAGAAGAGTATTAACAAATTTAAAGGGAGTTATTATAAGAAAGTTATAAAAAAAAATTATCGTCTGTCGTGACCTTTGCTACTCCATCAAACCGAAATCTGTGTTCTCCGAGCTTCGCATCAAATTCAACGGAATGCTGGGTTTACAGTGAAAGACCAGCCCTTAGGCAGAACACTATGAAGAGCCGACACTAGATAAAAATGGCGAAACTCCCTGTGTTTGTGGTCAGCATAGTGAAAAAAACATCGCTTGCGAATGTACAGAACAAAAATAATCTCTGTCAGAGAAAGATAAAAGTGGCGAAACTTCTAATTTTTAGCACACAGTGGTGAAATAACACAGATTAAGAAAGTGAAAAACAAAGATGATCTCTGCGAGAGAGAGAGAGAGAGAGAGAGAGAGAGAGATGAATGTCAATCAACTTTCCTGTTCTGTTTGATTTATAATAATAATAATTATAATAATAATAATAATATTAATAATAATAATAATAATGATGATAATATTAATAATAATAATGATAATATTAATAATAATAATAATGATAATAATAATAATGATAATAATAATAATAATGATGATAATATTAATGATAATAATAATGATAATAATAATAATGATAATAATAATAATAATATTAATGATAATAATAATGATAATAATAATGATAATATTAATGATACTAATAATAATGATAATAATAATAATGATAATAATAATAATGATAATATTAATGATAATAATAATAATGATAATAATAATAAAAAAAAAATAATAATAATAATAATAATAATGACTTTATTTAACCTAGCAGAGTTAAGGCCGCAAGGCCTTCTCTTACACTCAACCAGGATTAAAACTTGCTTACATAGTTGAACATACAACTGGATCGGAATTAAGTAATTACATACTGATACCCAGAAACGTTATCAAGTTAGCTACAGTGATGCCTGAATATATTCAATAGTACAATTAAATCGTCGCTTTCCAAAGGAAGACACGTAACTCAGAAAAGTCGATTTTAGAGATATGCCGGTTTTGAATATATTCGTATGTAGTTTACCACGGAATGTAAGCTCACAAGCAAACGTTCTGATGGGGGCAGATAAAAAAGTTAAATTTCTTTCTTCCACCATCTTAATAATGTCAAAAGAAGTGCTTTTACAAATTTTGGCCACTCGAACGCAATTACGAGGGCCGTAAAAAAAATAAGTTCGCCAAAGGCCGTTAACAGAAAAAAACACAATTTCATTGGACAAATTTATTGGAGCAGATGCAGCAATTGTTGAGCTATTTTTCAACATATTTTCCATCGGAACTGAGACATTTCTCATATTATGGGATCGACAGAGAGAGGAGCAGACGCTGGTTCCGATCTGTGGCGGCTGACTTCTACGACACAAAAATTGATCCCATGGTACGACAAATATCTCAATTCCAGTGGGGGATATGTTGACAAATAGCGCAACAATTGCTGTATCTGTTTCAATAAATATTTCCATGCAATTGTGCTTTTTTCTATAAACGGCGCCAGAGAGAATCACTTTCTGGACGGCCTCGTAATTGCGGTCGAGTGGCCAACATTTGTATAAGCACTTCTTTTGACAATTAACATGGTGGAAGAAAAAAATTTAACTTTTTTATCTGCCCCCATCAGAACGTTTGCTTGCCTGTCGCCAGAAACGAGTCCAACAGAGTAGGCGACCTTACTGGTCTTACCCTAGATCATATATACCCAGATAGATCGGTCTTATAAGCTTTGAGGTTAACAACTTTTGTCAGGTTTACTACGCTGCCATCTAGTTGTTACATAAGTAGTCCCATTTGAATTGCATTACCGACTGTACTGCCACCTCGTGTTCGTTTACGGCGGACGAGTGGCGATCCTGGCTGTTGTTCTCTTCAAAATGCTGCCGATTTTAACATAGCGATGAGTTATCTGTTACATATATGATCTAGGATCTTACCTATCTGCCCTGATGGATGGAACCTGTATGTAAGATCATGGTACAGTAACTTATCATTAGTTTTTACAGTATTTTCATTGTGTAGGCCTATTGAATGTTAATGTGAACTATTCTGGAATGATGTGTAACTGTTAATTGTAATCAGTGAGTAGCCTATTTCAGAGCAGTCGGATTACGTTTCAACGGACACAACCACTTCCTATCTAATACCTTCTGAACATTCCAGTATTGTTTTCTTATTAATTTCATAAAAAAGTAAAGGCCGAGGATAAACTATCCTACAGACATTGAAGCAGTATTAAAGTTCCTGATGTCTTACAGCTTTGAGTCTAAGCTTATCTGGGAATGTAATCACACGCTCTCTTAACTGGCAGAACACAATAGCGTCACTTATGCGGGCGCCATGTCTTATCGGAATAGAGGGTAACTAGAACGCTAATCGCCTCGTCATAAATGAGAGTTCTGTCTTCATTTTTTGAAACCAGAACCATTTTGTGGCTATTCTGTCATTTAGAAAGAAGAATTTGGAGTCAGCAGCACAATGGAAAGATGATTCTACTGGTAAAATATTCCCAGGCTCAGGAATCAGAAACAATTAAATTTACTGAAATTCCCAACAAAAATAAAACAAATTTTTACTCTTAGTAGAACATCGTAGCCACCGGCGTAGCTCAGGCGGTAGTGCGTTTGTCTGCTGATCCAGCGTTTCGCTTGGGCTGATTATTTGGTTGGGGTTTTCAGGTAATCTTTGGAGAATCTTCGGCCTCATCTCGCCAATACTATCTCGCTACTACTAATTCTATCGACGTTAAGTAACCCAGTAATTAATACAGCGTTGTTAAATAACAAACTAAGGCCCGGTTGCAGAAACACCGATCAAAATATGATTAGCAATCAAGGAGGGTTTGATTGGCCATCAGTTCTATTTCTGTTGCAGAAAGAACAAACAGTGTTTGATCGGAGATCCATCAGATTTGATCAACAGATTTTTGCTGGTTAAGTCACTGATCATCGATCAAGTAGGCTATTTATGTTGTTCTGTTTATAATGCAGTTACTGTAATGTATATAGTAAATAATTATAACGTAACAATATTGTTTTCGACATAATAAATTTTTGTGATGAAGAAATTTTAGAATGAAAAAAATATTATTAAAAAGAAGGCGTTTCCTTGATAGACATGAATTGCTTTCATGTATAATGACAGAAAATTTGAGCAAAGATTTAGGTTAAGTAAGGATTCGTGTGTTTTGTTACTTTCAAAAATTGAAACAAATATATGCAGACAGACAAATCGAAACCTTCCACTTTCTCCTATGAACCAAGTTCTAATAACGCTGAGATTTTATGTTGTTGGAATTTTTCAGGCGGTCTTGGGTTATTTTGTTAGGGTCCACAAATCAACTATTTGCCGAGTAGTTAGGAATGTTACGTATGAAATTGCTTTGTTATGGCAGGGTCTCATAAATCCCCAAACTTCAAACAGGGAACGATTTGAAATCCGGAGAGAATTTTCAGCCATGTCAGGATTTCCTAGAGTAGCCTAATATTGGTTGTATAGACTGCTCACATCCCAATCCAATCACCTGGTTGAAATGATGCCGAACTTTATCGAAATAGAAAAGCTTTCGTTTCTGTGAATGTACAGGTAGTATGTAGTCTACACCATCATTGAAATTCTGGAATGTTGTAGCCAGATGGCAGGGTTCTACACATGACAACACAATATTTTTAATGAGTAGGTTACGAGCTCCATTTGTAAACAGAGAGATGGGAAATGAAATTATTTTGGGTTATGGAGGCTATGCATATTCCAATTTCTTGTCGACTCCCCTAGCAAATCCCAAACAGAAGCCCCCTCACGTTTTTTTTTTTTGTTTGCTTCATTTTTGTTTCACTATATTATAATCTATATACAAATAGAATCCGCCTGTTTCCTTTCTACAAAAAGCAACAAAACAGAAAAGCATTCACTTGAACATTCACTTGTTTTCCTAGTCACCGCCCACTTGATGGATTCGTTTCGAGACTTTTAAAGAGCATCAAATTGGCTGTGGTTGCTAAATACCGCTTTTTCAAATGCATTTCTTTCTCAAATCAGCAATTAGTAAATTGAGACAAGTCGATTGGAGATTCACGTTTGTGCAACGCAGTGAACAATCAAATAAATCAGACATCAACTGATTGGCGATCAGGGACTCATTTGATTTGCGTTTCTGCAACCGGGCCTAAAAATATCAATTTCATGAGTTATTTCCGTTTTGTGTTGAACAATTTCACAATTTTTTCATTCACTGTCTTTCGTAAAATAGACTCTGCAATGTGAAGTGTCCGTTGATCTCATGATCGACGACAGACAGTAAAGTTCATACTAACGGACTTGACCCATTGGATTTAGGGATAGGTCACACACAAATAAATCTGCCAATCTCAATTCTCGCTACAACTAATAAGAAATCGATTGAAACAAGAACAGTGTTTGTGACAGGTTTCAGCACTCCGTTTTACTGACGTGTTAAAAGAGAAATCAGAAAAGTTATTTCGAACATATATTATTCTGGTCAGCTGCATCAGTTTGTCCCGGAGCGAGTGAAAACAAACTCTGCTTTTTAAACAAGAATAACATAGTAATTACATTGCAGTGGAAGAATAGGTTAATTAGAAGTAAGAGCATTAGAAGAGTAAATTACTCTGAAATACTGTAAGTGTTTTTGCATAACATAGACATATTTTATTTTTATATGAATTAAGAATATGTTTAACACTGCTTGCTTATGTAGGTCTCTATATATATAAATATATATATATATATAGTGTGTTTAAATATAGGGGCATAATTTCAGGTATGTATTCCCCATATGTGGACAATGCAAAAAGTTCATTACAACATGTGTCCGGAAATGCTTGGTTTCCGAGTTATGGCCTTCAAAATAATAATTATTTATTTATTTATTTATTTTATTTATTTATTTAGAATATTAACATGCAAAACAACAGCATAAGGCCAATTACAGAATAATAATAATAATAATAATAATAATAATAATAATAATAATAATAATAATAATAATAATGATTTATTTTAGCTGGCAGAGTTAAGGCCGTAAGGCCTTCTCTTCCACTTAACCAGAAAAAAAGAGTATATACATATGCATGAACTTACAAAGAATTCAACGATTTGATTTAGATGAGAGTTACATGTATACAAGAGTTATTTACGAATTAAACAACAAAATACTATGAACTATTAATTAAACACTGAAATAAAATGTGTAGCAGAATTAAGCTAAAATACATAGAATGTTAATATATTTCAAATAATATTAGATAGTAGAAAGATATTATTATGAGACAATTTTGAAAATACAGCACAATCAGGATGATGTCTAAAAGAAAGAAGTAATAATGTAGTCAGTGATAGTTTAAATCAGTATGATTGGAGTGAAATGCTAATAAGGTTATCTTTTAAGCTGTTCTTAAAGGTGTTTATTGTCTTGCAGCCCCTAATACTTTGTGACAAGAAATTCCATTGAAGCGAGGTGGATACTGTAAAAGATGATGAATAGCAAGATGTTCTATGAAGAGGTATACTTAGCGTGCCACGGATAAGTGATCTGGTATTTACGTCGTGGTTAGAGTATAGATAAGAGAAACGAGAAGAAAGGTAATTTGGTGTTGAAGTGAGCAGAATTCGAAAGAGTAAAGACAAAGAGTGTAAAGTTCTGCGTTCTTTAAGTCGGAGCCACGAAAGGCTTGCGAAGGACGGTGATATGTGATCATATCGTCGGATGTTGCACACGTATCTGACGCACATATTCTGAGCTCGCTGTAACTTGACTGACCGATCAGAACTTAGGTCATTTAACAAAACGTCACAATAATCGAAGTGCGGCATTACTAGGGTTTGTACTAGGGTAAGTTTTAGTTGCTGGGGCAAGAAGTTTCTCAAGCGACTCAAACAGTGAATGGAGGAACAGATTTTTGTTATAGTTTCTTTAACTTGAAAATTCCAACTTAGATTATTATCAAAAAAAGAAGCCAAGATTTTTTACGACAGATGAATAAGGGAAAAACAGTGATATTCACCGGAAGGGATTCCTTGTCAGGCAGCGGAGACGAATACACCAATGATTTTAAATGGCTCCACAAGTAGAAATCGATAGGGTTCAAATCAGGTGAGCGTGGAGGCCAAGCAACTGGGCCACCTCTACCTATCCATCGATCAGAGTACCTCTCCTGGTACAAACGACGAGCCAGCGCAGCATTGCTGTCCGCCTTACCGTACATGAAGTGCACTTCTGTCAGCTTCTCATTTGAGTACATTTCGTACAGTATACAACGCCAAATGCAACACTCAATGCATCCTTCGCCTAGGAATTAACTATCAGAGTGTCCTCTGTTAATATCTTCTGTCACGGCACCTACCTGCGGGAAGAAAAACGTTCCGGTGAATGTCACTGTTTTGAAGGCCATTATTCGGAAACCAAGCATTTCCGGACACATGTTGTAATGAACGTTTTGTATTGTCTACATATGGGGGAATACATACCTGAAATTATGCCCTCTATTTTTAAACACCCTGTATATATGTGCAAATACGAAGTTTGTTAACTTAATTATCTTAGTATAACTAACGTCGCATGTTCGATTACAATAAAGTCTCTATTTGTAAATTAAAATGATACTGTCCGAAATGTTTATAGATAGTCTTACATGAATGAAGTATCGATTTTATATATGTAGAAAATTTTCACTAGATTTCATTACATGCCATTAGATACTGACACTCGTTACTTGTAGAATTTAATAAAAATTAATATCTTGATTTATAGTGATAATATTGCTTATGTGTCTCATTAATGTCCACAAGACAGAAAACATGTATATGTAGACATGATATTATCGTAGACGTCTTTAAAAATCTGTTAGATTAAAGACGTGCTGCATGTATACAGATTGTTTAAAAAATGCGGGGCATAATTTCAGGTATGTATTTCTCACATGTAGACAATCAAAATAGTTCATTACAACATGTGTCCGGTAATGCTTTATTTCCGAGTTATGGCCTTCACAACATTGAAATTCACTGGACCGTTTTTCTTTCCGCAGGTCGTTGCCGTCAAAGGAGACATTAAGAGGGCACTCTGACAGTTCATTCCGAGGCGAAGGTTAAATTCAGTGTTGTGTAGGCGTTAGACTGTGCGACATGTATTCAAATCAAGAGCTGGCAGAGATACACTTCATGTAAGGCGGACGGCAATGCTGCGCTGGCTCGTCGTTTGTACCAGGAGAGGTACCCACAGCGACAATGTCCAGATCGGAAGACATTTGTACGTCTCCATTACGTACCGTCTGTACGAGTATGGAAAATTTAACTCTCCTGGTTTGGGAAGGGGACGACCAAGATCTACAACTCCAGAAGTACAGGAGGAGATTCTGGAGGCTGTGAACATGACTCCTTCTATCAGCACACGAAGGGTAGCGTTGCAAGTCAATGTTCCTCATACGACTGTCTGGAGATTGTTGAAAGAGTATCAATTGTATCCTTATCATTTGCAACGTGTACAGGCCCTGTCACCAGCAGATTACCCTGCACGAGTTAGGTTCTGTCAGTGGTTCTTGCAGCAGTGTGGTGTAAATCCGAACTTTTCTGCCTTAGTATTATTTACAGATGAAGCACAGTTCACACGAGATGGCATAACAAATTTCCACAATCAGCATGTATGGGCGTATGAAAACCAACCCACGTGCAACTGTTCCATCTAATCACCAGGTGCGGTTCTCCCTCAACATGTGGGCCGGTATCATGGTGATCGATTAGTTGGATCCCATGTACTTGTAAACAGACTTACCGGGCAGGCGTACACAAACTTCCTGGAAAACACCATACCTCATGTTTTAGAAGACATTCCACTGATCAATCGTCAACAGATTGACTTCTTGCATGATGGCGCTCCTGCACACTTAAGTCGTACGGCTCGCCGGTACTTGGATCGAAGGTTTCCTGATCGATGGATAGGTAGAGGTGGCCCAATTTCTTGGCCTCCACGCTCACCTGATCTGAACCCTCTCGATTTCTACTTGTGGGGCCGTTTTAAATCATTAGTTTATTCGTCTCCGGTGCCTGATTTGGAATCCCTTCGGAATCGAATTGTGGCATGTTCTGAGGACATACGCAATACTCCTGGAGTTTGGGATCGTGTTCGCAGGTCAATGAGACATCGATGTGAGGTCTGTATTCAAGCAGGAAGTGGACATTTTGAACATCTTCTGTAATGACAACGACCTGCGGAAAGAAAATCGTTCCGGTGAATTTGAATGTTGTGAAGGCCATAACACGGAAATGAAGCATTTCCGGACACATGTTGTAATGAACTATTTTGATAGTCTACATGTGGGAAGTACATACCTGAAATTATACCCCGTATTTTTGAAACGCCCTGTATAACTATGCAGAGTGTCCCATTATTGTGCACCTTAAGCATGTGTATCGTGTTATACATTTGAAAACTAAGAAAACATATCATAAAAACTAATTGTCTATATGGCTTAATTACAGAGATATGACAAAGAGAAGGTGTCAGTAAAAGATGTCGTTCCTAACCACGTAAATGTTCATTATCGCAGTTTGTTGTATCATAGCTGGTGTTCAAAATGTATACTATTACAGTCGCAGCATAGGTGTGCCCGTCTCTGCCCTGAACTTTTTGATTTTGGAAGAAAAGTGCAGAGTTCAAAATCCCAGTATATTAATTGCCATGTTCACACCTATGGAGTAACGGTTAGCGCGTCTAGCCACGAAACCAGGTGGCCCGGGTTCGATTCCCGATCGGGGTAAGTTACGTGGTTGAGGTTTTTTCCGAAGGTTTTCCCTCAACCCAATATGAGCTAATGCTGGGTAACTTTCGGTGCTGGACCCCGGACTCATTTAACCGGAATTGTCACCTTTGTGTCATTCAGATGCTAAATAACCTGAGATGTTGATAAAGCGTCGTAAAATAGTCTATTAAAATCGATTGCCATAGATGGTCTCGGGTGGAATGTCTTCCAGCATACACCGGACTCTTTAGATGACCGAATAACCAAAAATCACAAAGTGTGAGATCGGGTGATCTTGCCGGCCACAGAACAGGTCCATTCCTCTCAATCCATCGTCCTGGAAATTTCATATCCAAATGTTTTGGATAATATGCAACGTACATATGGACAGCAGTACAGGAATTCAATCTTTCTTCTCCAATATAAGAAACATGTCAGTGTGTTCTCCACTACAATTCTCGTCGTCTTCTATTGTGAGGAACTGTGTAATTAAGCTTAGACAATTAGTTCATATGACATTGTTTGTCTGCAAAGAAAAACGGGCAATTTATCTGCCATGCTGCAGCGATTTGGGGACCAAATATAACATCAAGATATCGGACGTTATAGGAATTATGATTGGGGCTAGAGGCACAATCCCACGGGAGTCCTTAGAAGTCTTCCAAAAATTAAAAGTTCCTGACAGCACCCTGGGCATGATATCCTCCACTTCACTGAAGTTATCGATTAGCATAATTAATCATCACTTATATTCTTTATAAAATGTAATTTGTCTTGTAGCCTAAATTGTTTGTTGCATTTCCAATACATTTCTCAATGATAGCCTACCTAACTAGGGTTTCTATTAAAGAAAAAAATTGAATTAAATATAAATATTTATTTAGAATTGATTAGGAGGCCGATTATTAAATCCTGGTTGGGACGGCTATCAACTATCTATCAGGTGTGTAACACGTGCACATATTTCAGGTACACAATAGCGGAACAATCTGTATATATTGCTCATTAACTGGGAAAGGTAAATCTTATTGTTTCGTAGGTAATCTGTATAAAAGAACTCAACTAATCGGCCACGGAGCAGATGTGATTTGCCAACATATATGTTTTGACATACTTCGTAGACAACTTCTTAAAGAGGGTGCAAGATGTGAATCCATAAAAAGTAAATCAAAGGAAAACATAATTGATCTGCGTTGATGTAGTTCCAATACAAGAAAGTGAAGATCGACTACTATGCTCCGTTTATAAATTAAGACAGGTGTACAGCACCTAGTAGTGCTAATAAATGTCATTAAAAATAACTTACGAGGTGGATATTAAAAATAAGTTTACATTGTAATAAATATAAATAGATCATTTTCTTAATTAATAACAGTGTATATCTCCAATAAATGATTTCTTAGCATCGCCACAGATACACTTGATTGTACTTGTCACTATCTCTGTCACTAGAGAGTTCTCGAAATTTATATTTTCCCCGCCATTCATAAAATATTTTGATATGATACCTCTTGCACAAAAGGGGGGATCTATAACTGAAACTTGATTAATATATTTCAGTATTATTTGTATTTATCATGGTAATAATGAACAGTTTGACTCGTAGACATTTTGTTTTCCAACATGAACTTCCCATCATTATATGAGAAGATTCGAAGAGAACGGCAGTTACGTAGACCTTCGGCTCCCCCCTACTACCAATAATGCATAACACAATCTCAATACGGCGGTTGCTGTCGTCTGCGATACAACGAACTTTTTTTGTCGATTTTCGAGTTCGTCATTTTTTTTTCCTGGTTATTATATGGTTATTTAAGTTGTGTTAACTCTCGCTAAGTGGTTTTATATTTTATTTTATCCGTCTTAGTATTTATTTTATTATTGTAAATATTTTTGTTTTATTACTATTATTATTATTATTATTGAATTAATTTGTATTACTATCTTTGTATCATCTTCTTCACGGTTATTGTATTATTATTATTATTATTATTATTATTATTATTATTGTTACTATTATTTATATCATAAACATTATTATTGATCTCCGTAAATTTATGTAGACTATTGGACTGTACCCGAGCACAAGCATATGCTCATTTCAGGTATCTATTCATATGTTTTCATTTAAAATGTAAATTGTGAATGAATTTGAAATTTGTTATATAATTTGTTCCAAATTGAGTAAATAGTATTCTAATTAATTTTTGGTGATTTTGCTTTAGGTAGTTTTCAACTATTTTGTAGGAAATATGAGAAATTTTAGGTCATAAAATTCGGGTCCTTCTGTATAATACTCTCTTCAGAAAGAATGGAAATCAGTGGTGCAATAATTCAACTAAATGACCAAGGCAGTAATTGAATTGCCATATGAATAATGTGCAATTAAAGCTGACATGAGTCTCGTTTTCATATGTGGAGTCACGAATGGGGTTACGGCTCTATCAGCAATTTATGAAGGAACTTGTGATAATTCATTACATTCTGCCAACGTTCCTGTGTGTTAGGAAGCGTATCAACTATCGTATGGGACTGAAGAAATGAAAACAGGTTTTTCTTCAAATTTAAGTGTACAGAAGAAATGGATGACTTCATTGGTAGAAGACCTGGTCGCAGGATTTGAGGGCAGAGCAAAGTATTTTCTTTTTTCCACACAGCTTCTTAGAAGGACCCTTTAAGACTCCTATACATATGTACAGAGTCAACGGTAAGTAATGTCATTAATTCGGGTGGTTATTCTTTGAGATATTTCAAACAAAAAGTTTAATACAGTTTTCCTCATTTCTTCTATTTTCTCGAGATATTTCAAACATTTCATAGCGAGTTCCGGGAAAAATAATAATAATCCGTGGCGCTACAGCCCGTGAAGGGCCTAGACCGACCAGCCGGCTGCTGGCCTCACGCCCACATGCATAAGTAGAGGTGGACGATCATCCAATCAGAATGGAGGTATCGTGTGGTTAGCACGATAATCCCCCCAGCCGTTATAGCTGGTATTCGCAACCGGATTTCGCTACCTAGCGTAGCTCCCCAAGTGCATCACGATGCTAGGTGGGCACCGGTCCCATACACTCGCCGAAATTTCATGAGAAAATTTCTTCTCCCAAGAGGACTCGAACCAGCGCGCATTTCGTAACGCGAGTCCTAGGCGGGATGCCTTAGACCACGACGCCACGGCGCGGGACTGTTCCGGGAAAAACCATTGATTCAATTCCCAATAGGGTAAACTAGGGTCTGTTGGACAGTCGGGCTACTTCCGTCATTGACTTCTAGCTGAATGTGTTGCCCACAAGTGGCGTGGTAACACGTTAAAGTACGGAGTGTCCAACATGCCCGACTGTCCAACAGACCCTAGTTTACCCTATATACAGTGAATTTATGAGAGCAGAGTATTATGATAATAAATTATTGAAACAATTTTATTTTTATCCTCTAGATGTGCAGAAATTTGATCGGAATAACGTAACATTATAACATGTCTTTACTTCTTATGACTTTTAAGGAACCCGGAGGTTCATTGCCGCCCTCACATATGCCAGTCATCAGTCCCTACCCTGTGCAAGATTAATCCAGTCTCTATCATCATATCCCAGCTCCCTCAAATCCATTTTAATATTACCCTCACATCTACGTCTCAGCCTCTCCAAAGACCTTTTTCCCTCCGGCCTCCTAACTACAATTTCTTTGCATGACAAAGTTACATTAGTTCGGACCAAATTTCTGCACATTTAAAGGAAAAAATAAAATTCTTTCAATCATTTATTACCAGAATACACTGCTCCCTTAAATAGACTGAGCATATTGGGAATTAAATCAATGGCTTTCCCAGAACACCGATGAAATATTTCGTATAAAACAATTTTTATCTCGAAAAAGAAACAAAAACGAGGAAAATTGTATTAAACTATTTTGTTTGAAATATTTTAAATAATAATCCCTTGAAATTAATGATATTACTTAGAGTTCATTCTGTATGTAAGTTGCCTTTCGTATCCAGACGCCATCTTCTCGATCCCACTTATGTACAAATTGTAATTGTCTCTTGTTCATTGTTTTAAGCCCTTTTTTCTTTCTTGTGATGCTCGTATCGTAACATGCTACAATCTTTCCTTGGGCATCCGCTGAACATAGCTGTACCAACCATTTGTTTTTTCTTCTGTTATGTTTATGATCTCGTTTTTTTCAACCGTTGTACATTTGTGATTTAATCTAAGTTAGTTATTCTAGTTTTATCTTAGTAGAAGATTTCTGTGACTAGCATTTATTTTTTTCTGTCTGGAATTTCTGAAACTTCCGAGCCTTATATTAGAAATAGTTTCATTGTTATTTCAATTCCTTAGAAAGAATCCAGTATAGGGCAGCTAAATTTGTTAAAGGTAAAAGAGAAGATGGAAACGATACGATAAAAGAACTTAAATGGGAAACTTTGGAAAACAGACGTAGGAAAACTAGAATAACATCATTGTATAGAGCACATCTAGGTCAGAAAGCATGGGTAGACATAACGGGTCGGTTAGAGAAGCCAACGTACTATGGCAGGAACGATCATGATTTTAAAATCAAATGTAGGAAACAGAAAACGGATGTAGATAAATTCTCATTTTTAAATAGAATTTTAAATGATGGGAAGACCTACCTGCGGCGGTCTTTGAGGGCTGTTCTTCCTTAAGGAGATTTAAGAATAACTTAAAAAGTTGTGTATAAAGTGCAAATTAAAATTATGGTGACATTTAACATTTAATTTTTTAAGGTGACATGTATTTATTTAGCCTGACGAATTACTCCCTTGGTTTGAATTGTGAATTATTTAAAAATAGCGTGTAAGAGGGTCTTAGACTAGAAATGTTTAGCTTAAATGTAGTTCTGTTTATAAGTATGCATAAGGGTGTAATTATTTGACTTATTTGAACTGTTGTATCAGTGAAGCGAGGTGAGTCAGTGAAGTTACGGTTTTACAGTGCAGTGAATAGTTCCGATCAGTGATAATTTATAGCGTCAGTGAATTGTGTTCTATAGTGTCAGTGAAATGTGTTATAGTGCCAGTGAAATGTGTCCTAAAGTGTCAGTGAAATGTGTTATAGAGTGTCAGTGAAATGTGTGCTAAAGTGTCAGTGAAATGCGTCATAGTGCCACTACAGTGAGTGAGATGAGAGTAAAGTGAAAGACTATTGAAACTTATGTAGGGCCTATACATATGTAGGTTATATTGTAAAATTAGGTATTTTATGTTTTATTATTAATTGTAATTATTGTGTTAAATTGTATTGTGTATTGTGTATATTGTGTATACCACTGCCACCGGGTGCTTGCCCACTTTCAGTGTAAATAAATACATACATACAATGTAAGCCTAGTTGCAATTTTATCATGTTTGTAATTGTCTATTTCCGCAATATGAAATTTAAGATATTTAATCGTATATGGATTCAGTTATTTTATTTGTTTGACATATCACTTTGTCAATTAACGCTCTTAATATCTTGAAGAAAATAAATAGATATATTCTGGTGTAGTTAAGGCCATCAAGCCTTCTCTTCCACAACACCAGGAATACAAATACAATAATAGAAATAAACAGAGAAAAAAATACACTATATACAAAATAAAGCCACACAAAAATAAGGAGAGAGAGAGAGAGAGAGAAAACACTATAAACAAAGTAAAGCCACACAAAATATACACAGGTTGGAGTCACACAAACTTTAAATGAGATGTAGGATAGGCCATGGAACCGAAGAACAATGGTAGTCCTATTATGAAGGGAAAAATTACTAAAATAAAAAAATGAACAATTTTCATCCGTGATATGGAAATATTTCCTCACTGGGAAGTTAAGAACTGAAGTTCTACAGATTGGTTATGGGAACAGAATGAGGAATAAACAAAAGCTATGCTATTTCGTTGAATATTCAAATCCAGATAGAAACATTAGACACTAAACAGATTCAGGAGCAGTGAACAAATTTAATGAAATAGGAAACGAAAAAAATAAGCAAAATCTTGAAAGCATAAGGAAATTACAGGGGAGAAAGTACCGTTATGGTAATATCCAACCAAGAATATACAGCATAAATTTACAAAAATAGAATACAAGTTCACCTTACATCAGTGTGATATAAGTACTGCTAAAATAATAGAATAACATCTATATAAAATTCTGATTTTGCAAAAATTAATCCAAGACAACTTTGGAAGAAGGAATGAGTTCTGTGAAACCTTAATTGAGAAAAAAAATCGAAGTCAAAATAATAATAATAATAATAATAATAATAATAATAATAATAATAATAATAATAATATATAATAATCCGTGGTACCACAGCCCTTGAAGGGCCTAGACCGACCAGCCGGCTGCTAGCCTCACGTTCACATGCCGAAGCAGAGGTGGACTATCATCCAACCAGGATGGAGGTATCGTGTGGTTAGCACGATGATCCCCCCAGCCGTTATAGCTGGCTTTCGCAACCGGATTTCAGTGTCTATCGTAGATCCCCAAGTGCATCACGATGCTGGGTGGGCACCGGTCCCATACACTGGCCGAAATTTCTTGAGAAAATTTCTTCCCCCATGAGGACTCGAACCAGCGCGCTTTCCGTAACGCGAGTCCTAGGCAGGATGCCTTAGACCTGACTTCCTTTAACTTTCACCTACAATCCCCAATGACCTGAATTAGGTATTGCTTTACTCCCACATGAAAAACCCACTGATCGTCCTGACATTTTTACTTGCATTTTCGAGTTTAAACTCAAAACCTCAAGGTGGATAGGTTCAAGAAAAAGTATTTTACATAAAAAAAACCATTCAGAGGGAGTAGGGTAAACTAGGTCTGTTGGACAGTCGGGCATGTTGGACACCCTGTACTTTAACGTGTTACCTCGCCACTTGTGGGCGCCACATTCTGCTAGAAGTCAATGATGGAAGTAGCCCCACTCGTGGCTACTTCCGTCATTGACTTCTAGCAGAATGTGGTGCCCACAAGTGGCGAGGTAACACGTTAAAGTACAGGGTGTCCAACATGCCCGACTGTCCAACAGACCCTAGTTTACCCTATGTTTCATTATTACGGAAGCAAATAACTTTCAAAATGTCTGGTGTTTTTCATTGAAAATTAATCTGAGAAATTTTTATTTGAACGTCTAAGAACTTAGTTTGCAGCATTTGCTGCACAAGCCACTAGTTTAAATATAATTTTGTAAGGTAGCATATGTGTCAAAATATTTGTACGTTACTGTAGTTACACTCCCGTTCGTGTAGCTTGTCTGTATTAGATTGTGATTCTGAGCAATTCCTTTTTTGTAATTGTACACAGGCACAGAATGAACATCACTGACAGGTTACGACTGTGACTTGATAAAATGTACCGACGCACTTAACGAGTGAGTATAAAATGTGAGTACCTGGTTAAGAAGGGCTCTTAGTATTTCCTCATCTGTTGGCACCAAGTTGTCCGACAGGTCAGGCAGGGTCGTTCCCAGGCGCAATAAAGTGAAGAGAAGCAGAAGACGGGTCATCTGCAATAAAAAGCCACTTGTTACTCTGCTCCAAAGAACACAACACTGCAGTAAATTAATAATACTGTAAAATTTCAAATTAATGGATAACTGTGAAAGCTTAAAGTCTGTGTTGAATTAATCATTAAATAAATTACCAGAAATGTTAAATTACAAAGTTAATTACATATAACTATTTCACTAAATGCAATTAGTATATTATGTTGCCGAAGATGATCAGATAGAACAACAGGAATTAAGAAACTGGCTGAGAAAAAACTGCCTACTGAAGGATGCAATGGAAGGAATGGTGAACGGGAGAAGAGTTAGGGGCAGAAGATGATATCAGATGATGGACGACATTAAGATATATGGAATATATGCGGAGACTAAGAGGAAGGCAGAAAATAGGAAGTATTGGAGAATGCTGGGTTTTCAGTGAAGGACCTACCATTGGCAGAACACTAAATATGTATACATCTTGATTAAACAACTTTTAACACTATATCACTTTGGAATTTGTATTATATGTCTTTCTCGTGTTAAATTCTATCGTACCTGGTTAACATGTTTCGGTCTGTTATTGGCCTTCTTCATAACGCCAAAACCAGCAACACATACTCCTAAATATGTATCTTATATTTCTATCTTTTTAATTTATATTATTTATGTTGGTATTAATATTATGGGAGATAAGCTCTTTAATACATGCATGCATGCATGCATACATACATACATACATACATACATACATACATACAATGTGTGTGTATGTTTTTATAGTCTCTTTAACTCCTATATCATATCACGACTGGCTCTTGTTTACTGTAGAGTAAGCTCAATTATTTCGGGTAATTGGGTACAATTCGGCATATGTCTTTATTTTTGCCTTTATTTAACTGGAAATTAGTTATATACAGTCGAGGAAAACCATGAAACAATCTCCACGAGATTGGTCGGCACCGGGTATGGAACACCAGACCTCCCGAATGCGAACCTAGTGTGTTAGTACTGAACTTCGTCGTGCGATAATATACTGTATGTATATTTTTATTTATTTTTGTCGGTTATTTAACGACGCTGTATCAACTACGAGGTTATTTAGCGTCGATGAGTTTGATGATAGCGAGATGGTATTAGGCGAGATGAGGCCGAGGATTCGTCATAGATTACCTGGAATTCACCTTACGGTTGGGGAAAACCTCGGAAAAAACCCAACCAGGTAATCAGCCCAAGCGGGGATCGAACCCGCGCCCGAGCGCAACTTCAGACCGGCAGGCAAGCGCCTTAACCGACTGAGCCACGCCGGTGGCCCCTGTATGTATATATATATATATATATATATATATATATATATATTTTATTTCCAAGAAATAGTCTGCCCAGGCATCCTGGGTTGCCAAAAACACAGAATAACACACATATAAGAATAGTAACGATTACAGTAAAATAGATGAGTTAAATTTAAATGTGAACTAGGAGCTTAAATTTAAGAAATAAATTTGTACATATATTTGTAACAATCACACACTAACGAATAGAAAAGGGGTGGGGGATTGTGATATTCCGTATAAATGATTTTTCAGAATTGCCACAGACCCTTTAATGGTTGAAGTAATTATTTTTGGAATGATGTCATGGATGCCAAATGTTTTGATAGTGTTTACAGTTGATCGTGGGATGGTGCCCCTCGCTCCGATCATTAAACCATGTACTTCCCAGGTGCCTTCCATCTGATATTTTTTTCTCGAAAATACGGAATAGTAGGCTCATAAATTTGTTGTTTCTCTTTGTTGACCTCGGATGGTTGGGTCTGCCTCATCTCAAATCTAACAGTTGGGTCCAGTATAGAGTCTTTACTATTAGTCTTGTCTAGAGCAGACTTTCTTTTCTGCTGCTATGTTCCTTGTAGAAACGACAAGAGGATTCGAGGTTCTCAATAATGTGTTGCAAATATTGAGATGCTGTAAATATGCTTCCCATTGAGCTTTGAAAAGGCTGAGACCCTTATATTTACGTTCGGTGTACGTTCTATCGATAATTTATATATTTGAGTTGTTATAATAATAAGTATTAATATAAGTTTGTTTATTTTGGTAAAATGTATAAATTGATGAAATTTTGTTAATCTTCTGGTTATAGAGAATGTAGTTTTGTGTGCAGTCTTGTGAGTTAAGTTCACCTATTTATGTCCAATGTATAAGTACTATATTTCATTAAGTTATGTCCTTGTAATATTTCACAGGAATGAGTTATAAATAACAATAATATCATTCACAAAATGGAAAGGAATTTGATCGCTTCGACACACTAAAAAAATATTGAGAAGATATGGTACTAACTTTTTTTCAGTAGAGGAGAAAGTAAAAATTCCTAAGCGATTATAACTACCTTTCCCGAGATTCTCTATTATTTGTTTTGTGTACACTCGATTGGTTAGTGTCTTTTATTTTCTTCCAGCTGATGTCCGGACAGTGATATTTTAAAACATTTAATTGTATTCCCAGGCGGTTAAGTTGCACGATATAAATAGCAAATTGGCTTTCGCAACGAAAGCAGAGCGCAGGCTGCAATTAGTAACCCTAACCGTTACCACAGCAACCCCTCCTATTTGTTCAGTTGCTCGATGGCCAATATTTGTCTTGCTTAGGTGGTCACATTTTTTATTTCTGGGAAATACTTTTAATGGCTACAACTGTAGTTAGGCAGCTAAATTGGAACTTCTTTGAAAAATGCAGTTCAGGTCGAACAGTACATTTTTCAGAGTTTCAATTAAACTCGAATGTAACGCGTGTAAACAGGTTTATCTTAGCACGGTGCCTTTCGAAGAATTACTTGGGCAAGTTACAGCCCACTTAGCGGTCATTCAGAGCGTCACTTTCGGCTATAAAATCTCGAGACCAAGCAAGTTGGCGCAGATGGTAGCGTTTGTGACTGGTATTCGGGAGGTCCCGGTTTCAAATCCCGTGGCCGGACAATCTGACTGGGGTTTTTCATGATTTCCCCCCCGGCCACAAAGGCAAATGCCGGATTGGAAATTTACATACCATGATTCATCACCGCCTGTCACCAATAAAATAAACATTAATCAAAATCTAAAATCAGTTACATGAACACAAGCTATCTACAACACACAACAGAAATAGGAATCATTTGCTGAAAATCGTACTCCTGTACCTAGCGCATTTTTTCAGTAATAAATGTTTATAATCAGAGAAAAATCTTATGTTTACTCTCTATATATACAGGAAGTAAACGATATAAACTGCCAAAATTATATAGACTGTACATCATGGTTTTTTTTAGTAGGTTATTTTACGACGCTTTATCAACATCTTCGGTTATTTAGCGTCTGAATGAGATGAAAATGATAATGCCGGTGAAATGAATCCGGGGTCCAGCACCGAAAGTTACCCAGCATTTGCTCAGTTGGGTTGAGGGAAAACCCCGGAAAGAACCTAAACCAGGTAACTTCCCCGACCGGGAATCGAACCCGGGCAACCTGGTTTCGCAACCAGACACGCTGACCGTTACTCCACAGGTGTGGACTACATCACGGTCCATTAAACATGATGTGTAGTGAAATTGTGTTTCTTCTTCTATTTTTGTTTTTAATTCCTAAAATTCATGTTTTTAGGATTGATAGTAGTCTAGTATTTACTGTTCGAGTAAATGTGAACGTCATTGCCGATGAAATTCCGTCCAACACACGCTAACATCACCATAATAGAGAGGCAACAGAGTGCCCTGATTTGTCACTAAAGATATCACCACAGTTGCAATGTACGTGATGGACCGAAGTAAATAATGACGGTCTACTATCATTTCCAAAAACATTAGACTCACAGATAACATTTTTTTTTTTTTTCAGGGAATTTTGTTCAGTAATTTATGTTCTATCACCAGTATTTTTGGCAGTAGATATCGTTTACATTCGGTTGAGAGGCTTGTCTGCTGTCAAAAAATCTGAAAGTTAGAATTTATAAAGCAGTTATATTACCGGTTGTTCTTTATGGTTGTGAAACTTGGACTCTCACTTTGAGAGAGGAACATAGATTAAGGGTGTTTGAGAATAAGGTGCTTAGGAAAATATTTGGAGGTAAGAGGGATGAAGTTACAGGAGAATGGAGAAAGTTACACAACACAGAACTGCACGCATTGTATTCTTCACCTGACATAATTAGGAATATTAAATCCAGACGTTTGAGATAGGCAGGGTATGTAGCGCGTATGGGAGAATCCAGAAATGCATATAGAGTGTCAGTTGGGAGGCCGGAGGGAAAAAAACATTATGGGAGGCCGAGACGTAGATGGGAAGATAATATTAAAATGGATTTGAGGGAGGTGGGGTATGATGATAGAGAATGGATTAATCTTGCTCAGGATAGGGACCAATGACGGGCTTATATGAGGGCGGCAATGAACCTCCGGTTTCCTTAAAAGCCAGTAAGTAAGTAAGTAAGTAAGTAAGTAAGTAAGTAAGTAAGATATCGTTTACACCCTGTATAGAGCACACATTGGTCCAAAGCAAGTCTGAGTGCAAGCCAGTCCTTGACAATGGCAAGCCAAGGGCTGAATTTCGGCTGGAAAGAGATGACCAATAATTTTTTTTTTCAAAGCTGATTCATTCTGGAATATTTTTTACATGACATCTTGTTTTATTTCCTTTCACAGGAAGCTGCGATAAGTATTTTTATCGCTCCCTCTGTCTTCTGTCAACTCACCAGTCTCGGATCTCATAGCAGCTAGAACCCAGGTAATCTCTAGCCCACTAATGATGACACAGAATATAAATTTGTTTATGGAAATATCATTCTTGTAATGAACAGCTAATCGATATGAACCTGAATTTCTGTTTATTTGATGTCTATATCCACTACTATTGTTCATTATACATCGCACGTTTCTACGTGAATTAGGTAACAAAAGTGTCGACGGGCCTACATAACGAGGTCTTGAAGACATAAACCTGCGAGATCGTTATGAGCGTGTTCACGCGCATTAGGCGACGTCCCAGTTGTAAAAGATTCCGAAGCTGTAACGAGCAAGGGGTTCTCTTCCACGCATCGCCCATGAAGAATGCTTCGACCGCGATTCTCCTCCTTTGCAAACCAACGCATTTGCATTCCTGTTCATAAGATTCATTTCAACACTTCCCATTTCCTTTTATATGTAGCTGTCTTTATTTCCCTGGAGAAATTCGGTATTTCTTTTTATTTGCTCATACAGGACGACTGAATCGTTACAAGTCAGCATTATTTCTCATATGGCTTTGTAGGAAAACTATTTTAGGAAATAAACAGAAATTATCTTAGATATTTTCATATGTATGTAATACTTACTTACAAATGGCTTTTAAGGAACCCGAAGGTTCATTGCCGCCCTCACATAAGCCCGCCAGCGGTCCCTATCCTGTGCAAGATTAATCCAGTCTCTATCATCATACCCCACCTCCCTCAAATCCATTTTAATATTATCCTCCCATCTACGTCTCGGCCTCCCTAAAGGTCTTTTTCCCTCCGGTCTCCCAACTAACACTCTATATGCATTTCTGGATTCGCCCATACGTGCTACATGCCCTGCCCATCTCAAACGTCTGGATTTAATGTTCCTAATTATGTCAGGTGAAGAATACAATGCGTGCAGTTCTGTGTTGTGTAACTTTCTCCATTCTCCTGTAACTTCATCCCGCTTAGCCCCATATATTTTCCTTAGCACATTATTCTCAAACACCCTGAACCTATGTTCCTCTCTCAGAGTGAGAGTCCAAGTTTCACAACCATACAGAAGAACAGGTAATATAACTGTTTTATAAATTCTAACTTTCAGATTTTTCGACAGCAGACTGGATGATAAGAGCTTCTCAACCGAATAATAACACGCATTTCCCATATTTATTCTGCGTTTAATTTCCTCCCGAGTGTCATTTATATTTGTTACTGTTGCTTCAAGATATTTGAATTTTTCCACCTCTTCGAAGGATAAATCTCCAATTTTTATATTTCCATTTCGTACAATATTCTGGTCACGACATATGTATGTAATTGACGAATTTATATGAAGGCTTAGGAATAATTCTGACAAGTGAGTTTCATACTCAATTAAAAAACACGGTACTAATTCCAGTTTGCTATTAGGGGAGATTTGCCGAATTTGGTACCGTTGCCTAAATTGGACCACAGTTGTATTTCCATATATAAAAGTATTTCAAACATTTCAGTTGGCACCACTGCTTGCTGACGCTGCCTAAGGTACTCATCTCGAAGTCCAGTGAGCTGCAACCATTTTAGAGAATAGGATTGCCGTTAATGTGTTTTGGTGTTTTCTCTTACAATTTTTACGCTACGGATCTTAAGGTTTTTATATACAGTAGGAGTAAGTAATAACAATTTCTATACTATACGTTAAAAGTATTTTTCATTAGCTACTATCTGCGTGTTTTAAAACTAGTTTTTAATTTGATGTGTTTGTTTAGTGTCGTCTGTTTGCATAAGTGAACAAGTTGCCTAGGTTGGACCTCTGCGCGTTGCCTGGATTGGACTGGTCCAATTTAGGAAACTGTTAGTATTTTTTTTTCAACATGAATATAAAGCATTATATTATGGTCAACGTTAAGAAAAAGTAGTATATTGGGGGATTCTGTGTCTTTATGTTTCCAAGATGTCAAAAAGGGGAACCTACCAGAAATGAAATGATGCTTTGAAGATGGCGGTAGCAGCATAAAGAAATGGTGACCATGGACTCAACGATTGTGCTCGCGTATAATCTCGTAAACATTGAATATGAACAAAATCCTTCTAGTCGTCAGAAGAAAAGGCTGTTCATAGACGGACTGGCGGACAGCATGCAGAAAAAAGAAACGCTTTTTGAATATCATAGATGATGGAAAACATATTCAATAAAAATCCTTCACTGGATTGTTGGTAGTGTCAGGATACTTTCTCATATTTCGTACAATAAGAGAGGCGCGCGGTAACCTCGCCGTTGAGGCATAACGATGCGCCGGAAGGTCGAGGGTTCGATTCCCATTGAGGTCATGGGCTCTCTCTATTTATCTAATCCTTCTGCCCGCACTATGGTCCTTGTGTTTTCTCAACCTCTAACAGAAATGAGTACCAGGGTGTTTTCTTCGGGATGAAAACAGCAGACACGTAGGACTGGCATCCCTACTGTCATTAAAAATGTCAATTGTCTGTAAACCTCTCGCCACTTTTGGAACAATTTGGTATAGTAAATATAGAGAAATGCCTTGAGCCTTTATGAAACATATTTTTGTTGTTACAGTGCAGTGAAAAATAACAAATTGAAGCAGATAGAAACACAAAATAACATACAAAGTAACGTCAAAAAGATGTGAATTAAGGGAAGGTTGTAAGCCCTATCCTCGCCATGTTAAATTTAGCAACTTCAGGTACACTTATCTCAAACTATTCAATCTACATCTATGAAAATTTGCACACCTGTAGTTGTGATCTTCCTTAACCTACCGACTTTTTCTTAATTTATTAGTTCAGCTAAAAACCAAAAAATGTTAATTTTGATCCAAATCAGCTTACAACCTCCCCTTAAACTCATAATGCCTGAAAATAGCTATTGATCCTTTGCGTGTTTGTTTTTAAAATAATGTGTTTAATCTGTAACTACAGCCAGTGTATTGATATTAGTATCTCTTTGTTGTTACCTATTGCTTTAAAAAGAATGTGTTTAACTTGTAATTTTAAGTCAATTTTTCTACTATTCCTTTACTGTTTACATTTGTTTTCAAATCTTTTGTATTGCCCCTACTATTATATATTGCCCTACAAGAATTTCGTTAGTTGTAAGTCATTACTTGTGCTATTATTTCAATTATTGTACTTGTTCCTGAATCACGTATGTAACTTGTAACCGTAAATCATTGCTTGTAATATCCTTTTATTACTCTTAACAGTTTCATTGTTTATGAATTAAGTATTAATTTGAAAGTGAAAGTCAAACTTTGTTATATTAATATTATTGATAATCTTTTTTAGGTCGTGTATTTACTCTGAAACGGTTAGACATTCTTGTACTGGGTGTTCAGTTCAAAGTGTGTCATGGCTCGCTGTATGCCGTCACGTGGCTAGTCGATGAGCCTAGAGAATTCAATCTTCCTACACTTCCGCAGAGGTGTATTACTTATCTGCCAGAGAAGTTACCTAGAAAGTACGGAGTTCATTCAGAAGAGTACTTATCAATACGTACGGTAACGCCGGTAGTGGCAGGAATGTGAACTGTTTCGAAACATGTACTGAGGTGAGTTTTTTCTTACTGTCGGGATATGGGGAGAGGGTTAAGACGATTACTTACGTATTTGTTGACATTAACTTCGACGGTCAACATGAACATGGAGCATTTGATTTGTGTTGTGGAATGTTGCCGTACGCAACCGATGATAACAAATATCCTGCGTACGACTTGCCCGCGCAAAACACAGTTCGAAACAGGTTATGGTAGCACACAGACCGTACAGACCGCCATCTGTTGCTACGACGTTCAAGTTATACCGCACACGTTCTCAAGTTCAGATTGAACGCATTGATTAATAGGCAACTTCTCTGACACAAAAGCTGAAACTCGCTTCAAATCGCTGACTCATCAACAGTGACGACATGACACACTTTGAAATGAACACCCAGTATATCTTTGAATTGATTATTCCTCAAACATCTCATTAATCTTTAACAGGACCCATTCTTTCATTAACGTGCATTCTTCTACATACTTCATGTGAATTGTAACCTTGACCACAATTTTATATTATAACTTTACTATTGTTTATTGATTATAAAATATGTATTTTGATGCCAACTATAACCCTACTATACCTCAGGGTGAAATAGGGTTTATTAAATTGGATAATAAAAAAAACGATTTGGTCTGTAATGGAATTGACTATATCCTTTTTAATAATAGAGATGGCATGAAGAAAGTTCAGATACTAGTATAAAATTGTGTTTGTAAATGTAAGTTACAATGCTGCACTTTAACTCATGATCTCGGCTGAAGATTCCATTGGAGTAATAAAAGGCACTTCCATGCAGTTCATAGCATTGCTTGCTTTCATATTTCATATTTTTGTTACAGTTATATCCGCCGCGTTACTACATGCTAAAGCAGAAATAATGCTAAAAAAGGAAGCGAAGTGATACAAATTGCGATGCAGGTGAGGCAGGGAGGTAATTCGCGGAGGAAAGAGATAATTTCCAATTCTGGCTCCCAGTAGAATGTGATCACGAAGACTTTCAAGTTTATTCGTTGTCTGTGATCCGAAGCTTCTAGTAGTCATGCCCATAAACAAATTATCCGTTCTTCATTTGTTCTAGCTTTAAGTGTAGACTGTCAATTTTTTATAGGCTATGTTATTATAACATGCACCGTGGGTTTTTATATTATTAAATGTATGTATGTATGTATTTATTTACACTGCAAGTGGGCAAGCACCCGATGGCAGTGGTATACACAATATAAACAATACACAAAAAAATAAGCAATACATAATACAATTATACAATACACAATACAATTTTATACACAATACAATAAGAATACACAATATAATTTAACACAATAATAATAAAACATAAATAAAAAACCTAATTTTACATTACAACCTATATAATTATGTATAGGCACTACATAAGTTTCAATAGTCTTTCACTTTACTCTCATCTCACTCACTGTAGTGGCACTATGGCGCATTTAACTGACACTTTAGCACACATTTCACTGACACTATAGAACACATTTCATTGACACTTTAGCACACATTTCACTGACACTACAGAACGCATTTCATTGACACTTTAGCACACATTTCACTGACACACTATAACACATTTCACTGACACTATAGAACACATTTAATTGACGCTATAAATTATCACTGATCGGAACTATTCACTGCACTGTAAAACCATAACTTCACTGACTCACCTCGCTTCAATGATAAAACAGTTCAAGTAAGTCAAATAATTACACCCTTATGCATACTGTACTTATAAACAGAACTACATTTAAACTAAACATTTCTAGTCTAAGGCTCTCTTACACGCTATTTTTAAATAATTTACAATTCAAACCAAGGCAGTAACTCGTCAGGCTAAATAAATACATGTCACCTTAAAAAATTAAATGTTAAATGTCACCTTAATTTTAATTTGCACTTTATACACAACTTTTTAAATTATTCTTGAAACTCCTTAAGGAAGGACAGTCCTCAAAGACAGCTGCAGGTAGGTCATTCCAATCATTTATAGTTCTATTTAAAAATGAGAATTTACCTACATCCGTTTTCTGTTTCCTACATTTGATTTTAAAATCATGATCGTTCCTACCATAGTACGTTGGCCTTTCTAACCGAGCCGTTATGTCTACCCATGCTTTCTGACCTAGATGTGCTCTATACAATGATGTTATTCTAGTTTTCCTACGTCTGTTTTCCAAAGTTTCCCATTTAATTTCTTTTACCGTATCGTTTCCATCTTCTCTTTTACCTTTAACAAATTTATCTGCCCTATACTGGATTCTTTCTAAGGAATTTATCTGATATATTCTATAGGGATCCCAATATGTAGTTCCGTATTCCATTAACGGTCGCACTAACGTTAGATATGCTATTTCCCTCGATTTGGGGCTAGCCTTTCTCAAGATTCTCATAATAAAGTGAAGTGCTGTCCATGCTTTACCCGTAACATTATCAACATGCTCTCCCCAAGAAAGTTTGGAGTTTAAATACACTCCTAGGTATTTACAACATTGTACTTGCGGAATTACAACACCACTGAATTCGTAATTAATTAATGCATCTCTATCTGTTGTATTTACTAATCCATGTAAATATACGTATGTTATACTCATAATATTAAACGACTCAACAAGATACCAGGAACTTATATACGACAAACTATGTGAGATAAATAGACCTATTTATAATGTCCAATGTAATTATTGAAGTAAGTATTGCATTTCAACGCGGAAATGCAATGAGCGTTTTGGGAACTCTTCCAGAGTCCAGCCCTTTGGACGAACTCTTTCTCTTGTACAATTTTATTAAGTAGTCTCTATGGATGTTGTTATTTAAAATGTTCTCAAAACTAAACTAAACCAAAAAATTTATATTACTATGATGTATGTTTAGAAAGTGTTTAGATTAAACTTATGTATACAAATTTCACAACACTATAATATTGTACAACGCATAAAATATTATTGAAAAATATACTCATATATAATAATGAGTCCATCACTACAGAAGACTCCTTCTAGTTAACTTTTTATACACAAGTTGTGGCAGACCTGGTCAGAAAGAGTAAATGACAATATATAGAATATTGATCTCAAGATGTGGCCTTCCTTGAAGGTACAATCGTTATATTTGTTCCATTGTAACAGAAGTAATCACTTCGGAATATGTACGATAAGACTTTCTTGTGTTAAATTTTAACGTACCTTGTTTACATGTTTCGACCTATTTATGGGTCATCTTCAGAACTGGTCGTTGTTGGTCTTGGCGCCTCTTGTTTCCTGTGAGGGTGCGTTCGTAGTGTAGAGTCAAAGAGTGTATGTGTTTTGAATTTGAGTTGTGTGTTGAGAATATCGTTGGGGTGTGTTTTCGTGTGTCTGTATATTTCATATTGTTCCAGTGTGTTGAGTTTCTGGTTTTTTGGTTGGATGTGCAGTATTTCCATGTCTGTGTTGATGTCTCTGTATGTGTGGTTGGCATTTGTGATGTGTTCTGCATATGTGGAGGTGTTCTGTAATTTTGTTATGGCTGTGATGTGTTCTTTGTAACGTGTTTGAAATGATCTGCCTGTCTGTCCTATGTAGAAGTTGTTGCAGGTGATACATTTGAGTTTGTATACGCCTTTGCGGTTGTATTTGTTTGTTTGTGTTTTTGTGTGTTGAGATGTTTTGTGTCCACACCTGTGGAGTAACGGTCAGCGCGTCTGGCCGAGAAACCAGGTGGCCCGGGTTCGATTCCCGGTCGGGGCAAGTTACCTGGTTGAGGTTTTTTCCGGGGTTTTCCCTCAACCCAAGATGAGCAAATGCTGGGTACTTTCGGTGCTGGACCCCGGACTCATTTCACCGGCATTATCACCTTCATCTCATTCAGACGTTAAATAACCTAAGCTGTTGGTAAAGCGTCGTAAAATAACCTACCAACCTGAATAGAGATGTTTTTGGTAGAGTGTTATTTGTTCTGTATGCGATGTTGTAATTTAATTTCTTGAATGAAGTTGCAATTTTATGTGTGTTTTTGTCTTCGTATGTTAGTGTGATGTATTCTGTGTGTTCTTGTGTTTGTGTAGTATTCTTCCGTTTTTTGTGGTTATGTTTTGTCTTACTTATTATGTTGAGAACTCAACACACTAGAACAATATGAAATATACAGATACACGAAAACACACCCCAATGATATTCTCAACACACAACTCAATTTCAAAACACATACACTCTTTGACTCTACACTACGAACGCACCCTCACAGGAAAAAACAGGAGGCGCCAAGACCAACAACGACCAGTTCTGAAGATTACCCATAAATAGATCGAAACATGTAAACAATGTACGTTAAAATTTAACACAAGAAAGTCTTATCATACATATTCCGAAGTGATACAGTGTTAAAAGTTGTGTAATCAAGATGTATAGAAGTAATCAGTTTCAGACACCGTCGAAAACGAAGATCATTATAAAGGGCTATAAAGAAACTTGAGTTTCGCTTGTTTACGAAGGAAAGTCATATGCAGAATGAACAATAAGTATGGAATATTGTTAATAACTTCTTAAATTTTAATAAAAAAAAAAGAACGTTTTTTACAAAAGCTGTTGGAGATAAACCATACACTATGATATCAGTGTTCGAAAAGAGTTATTCAGGCATACAGGGTGTGACAATAAACTTTATTATTTTTTAAATGGCACCCTATATTAAAATTTACATTGTCTGATTCTCCATTAAATTTTACGTATGAATGCGTAAAAGTTTACTCATTCACCAGTTTCGTGTCTTTTAACAATATATGAACTTTTTTCATGGACTTCAAATTTGAGACAAATAAGTATGTAAAATCATGTTGAGTGGGCCATAAAACTAAACAAAACACTATCGCTAACCAAACTTTACCACAGTTGCTCAAAATGAGAATCATTCGCCAAACAAAGTCCGAGATGAGATATCAGATGGAACAGATCGGTCTTGTAGCTGTGAGAAAGACAACGGTCTGTTTTCGTGATGGACTGGGACATTGTTTGGCTGTGAATGGTTCTCATATTGAGCATGTGTTGTAAAGTTTGGTTAGTTATAGTGTTGTTTAGTTTTATGGTCTGCTCATCATGATTTTATATACTTATTTGTCTTAAGTTTGAAGTCCATGAAACAAGTATTAATAAATAGTTAAAACAAACATGAAACGGGAGAATGTGTAAAATTGCTGAACGCCCATATCTAAAATTTAACGAAGATTCGGAATATGTAAATTTCAATATAGGGTGTCATTTGAAAAATTGTTTATTGTCACACTCTGTATTCCTGAATAACTAACTTTTTTCTAACACTGGAATCATATTATCTGGTTTATTTCCAACAGCTTCTGTATAAAACTTTTTTTTGTAAAATTAAAATTTAATACGTTATGAGTAATATTCCATACTAATTGTTCACTCTGTTCATTCATTCATTCATTCATTCACACATTCATTCATACATTCATTCATTCATACATTCATTCATTCATACATTCATTCATTCATTCATACATTCATTCATTCATTCATTCATTCATACATTCATTCATTCATTCATTCATACATTCATTCATACATTCATTCATTCATACATTCATTCATTCATACATTCATTCATTCATTCATACATTCATTCATTCATACATTCATTCATTCATTCATACATTCATTCATTCATACATACATTCATTCATTCATACATTCATTCATTCATACATTCATTCATTCATACATTCATTCCTTCATTCATACATTCATTCATTCATTCATACATTCATTCATTCATACATTCATTCATTCATACATTCATTCATTCATTCATTCATTCATACATTCATTCATTCATTCATACATTCATTCATTCATACATACATTCATTCATTCATTCCTACATTCATTCATTCATTCATACATTCATTCATACATTCATTCATTCATACATTCATTCATTCATTCATTCATACATTCATTCATTCATACATTCATTCATTCATACATTCATTCATTCATACATTCATTCATTCATTCATTCATTCATTCATTCATTCATTCATTCATTCATTCATTCATTCATTTTATTCCATACATCTTACATGAGCAATGGAGCTTTAAGATGTTGAACAAGTCAAAATTTTACAATATTACAATTACAATTTTTACAAATTTTTACTGTTTTACAATTTAGTAATTTTCTACAGTTTTTACAATTTTGTGCAATTTTTTTACAATATTTTGGCGAGGTGTAGTGACATGAGGTGAGGTCCGAAGATTCGCCAAAATATTACCCGGCATTTGTCTTTTGGTTGGGGAAACCTCGTAAAAACCCAACCAGGTAATCAAATCAAAGGGGTTGATGCCGAGGACTCGCCATAGACCATCCGGCTTCAGTCCCACGGCTGTGGAAAACCTCGGAAGAAACCGAAGACAAAAGAGGGATCCAACCCAAACCCGAACGCAGCTCCGGATCAGCAGCCCAGCAAGTCTGCCGACTGAGCTACATCGATGGCTCTACTAAGAGTATACAATACATAGCCAATCAGATTATTAAATTTACAAACGCAAACGATCATTCATAAGTTGAGCTATATGTATAATACAAAACAAATAAGTAGAAGTTCCCTGTCGCAGATTTGTATCGCATAAAAAGAAAACTGATCCAGAATTACTGGTCAACATCTATCCATCTTGTTCTCTTGCTTTAAGCATAGAAATCTTCGCGGGCCATTGTACCGATAGAAACTATCAAGAAATCTAAATAACAATGACCTGTAAGGTCTCAGATACCTCTGACGGATAAAGAAAGAAAAAAAATGCCGTAGATCTTCGTAGGATGCAATAGGCCATCAAAAATGCAGTGTTTATGAATGCCACGAAAACAAATCGCTATTTTGAATTATTTAAATACAGACTTAGGAGTTCGTGAATCTCATATGAGTATGGTGTGCATAACAAAAGAATTGTAGCTGTAAAGTATAACAACGGAAGGAATGAAGTCGTAATTCAAATGTTGCAAAATTATAGCAGAATTATACTAATATGAGAGCTTACAAACATTGATCATTGTATTGTGTTGTATTTATTAACATTCCATGGTATTCATACATGCTTACAGCTAGAATATGGAACAAGTTAAAAAACTTAATACTATTATAAAATCTTAATTTATAGTCACAGTCTAGATGAAATATATACAGAAGAGGTTTAAAATATAGTCTACTAGTACAACACAAAGTTTTAGTATCAATTTCATGAAATGTTGTTGAATGTCATGAATTCACCTACAGAATAGAAGGCGTGAGAAATTAGGTACTTCTTTAATTTGGCCCTAAATAATCTTATGTTTTGAGTTTCATTTTTTATATCGATAGGGAGGCTATTAAAAATTTTTACTGCCATATAACGCACTCCTTTTTGATAGCACGATAGACTTGCCGATGGAGTATGAAAGTCATTTTTTTGACGTGTATTTATGCTATGAACTGTTGAATTAGTTACAAAGTTTTCACGATTACATACGAGGAAGATTATTAATGAAAAGATATACTGACAAGCCATGGGCATTATTTGTAGTTTTTTGAAAATAGTCCTACACAATTTCCTAGATTTGGCACCTACTATTATTCTAATTACTCTTTTTTGTAATAGAAATGTACTTTTACTATGTGTGGAATTTCCCCAGAATATTATTCCTAAACTCACTACCGAGTGGAAGTATGCAAAGTATATTGTTTTTAAGGTATTGATATTTACTATCCTGTGCATAGATCTAATAGCAAAACAAGCTGAATTTATTTTCGGGGCAATTTCTTTAATATGATGTTTCCTATTTAACACATTATCGATTTTTAAGCCAAGAAATTTGGTTTTTGTTGTTTCTAATAGGGATCTATTATTAATTATTGCTCTAGAAATTTGCGACGTTGAATTGGGACAGGATTTAAATTGAATTATGTTAGTTTTGTTACAATTTAATATCAATTTGACTGAGAACCAGTCACATATTTTGAAGAGAATTTCCTCTGTTGAAGATTGGAATGTGTTTGAGTTATTGGCTGTAATTACTGTACTTGTGTCATCTGCAAATAATATGGGATGACCTACATCATTTATTAGAGGGGAAAGATCATTTATAAACACTAGAAAAAGTAGGGGACCTAATATTGATCCTTGAGGAATTCCATTATTAATAGTTCCCCATGTCGATGCAGATTTCATAGTTGTATTGATTTCAACTTTCTGTTTCCTATCTATGAGATATGAGTGAAACCATTATTGTGCAACACATTTAATTCCATAATAATCTAATTTATCTAGCAGCATTTTATGATTTATACAGTCAAATGCTTTGGATAAGTCACAGAAAATCCCTCCAACTTGTAATTTTTTATTAACTGCCTCCAGAATTTTGTCAGTTAAACTAAATGTTGCATTTTCTGTGCCTTTATTTTTCCTAAATCCAAATTGTTCTGGGACTGAAATGTTTTATCTTTCTAGATGATGATATAATCTTTTATACATTACTTTTTCAAAGATTTTGGAGAAGACTGGTAGAAGTGATATGAGTCTGTAATTTTCTGGAAGTTGAAATGTATAATATATTAGAGTTATAGATCCATAAGTTAGATTCTTATAAAGTGTAAAAGCTACGAACTATATTTCGAATTTTCCGAAAAAAAAAAAAAACTGGAGGGTTAAGATAAGCTGTGAGCATATACTTCAAGTTGTTAAAAATCAAGAGTATGGAACATTCAAAATGTGTGAATGATAAAAGTATCAAGTAGGCCTGACTTTCAACATGGCTTTGGATAGAACAGAATGGGCAGTTGTATTACAGGAGGCCAAGGTTCTTACAGTATTGTAGAGCCAGTGAGGCAATAAAGAAAAACTAAATTTCGCATTGAAGAATGAAGAAAATCTTTTCAGAACAAAACAAGAACCATGGTTACTATATAAAAGAATAGAAAGTGACGAGAAAAATGCACACATGCAATACCTTGAAATAGGATCTGCCAAATTAATGCACAGTAGTTGAAACCCAACGACGTTAGCATTACAACCATTATGCATACACTCGCTATCCTGCACATCATGACGTATACCTTGTGTGCTTAATTTACCTTTGGCGTTTATAGCACTGTCCGTTAAGAACAATGTTCTGGTTTTAGTATCGATATAAATACGCTAACGAGTTAGATTTGATTACCTCTGTCACTATTCAGCACGAAAGCGAAATTCTGGCTTTTAGAATGGTGCTGATTCATCCACAGACAATTCTTTGGTTTTTATCAGCACTTGATTATGAATTTGCATATTGCAGAAGGAAGATTGAAACAACATGAAATTGCTGTTGATTGTGCAATGACTGTCCAAAAGCAGGTGTAATTGTTTAAACACAGCACACATGTGGGCTTCCATTATCTCTTAGTATTCACTGCTTTGGCTATGAATCGTAGGACCACTGAAAGAAGGATTCCCACTGTGAACGTAGATCTAATTTATAGATAGGAGTAAATCGGATTTTGAAAGTACGGTGACAACTGTGATACTCTCCATTATGCTACACAGATACACTGCAATGCATTCAGTTCCCTGCGACATGAACGGGTTTCCACAATCGCGTCACTAATTTAACGAAGTTACGTGAATGAATGCAAATATAAAGAAGGTTCGATAAATAAGTGAACATCCGCAAACATCCTGGAACACGCTTGATACTACAAAACATATTATTGCAGAAGAAAGTCCTCTACACTTGAATTTTAATAAAGGTTTACCAGAAAGTTGCTCTAGTTGTTTGAAGAGTGTGACTAGGATATCCTTTAAATTGTAACCTACGTGTACAAAACAATTCAAAAATATTTTTAAAATATAATACGTGAACATTTTACCACATAAAAGTCGTATTTACATCTCAGGAAAATAGCTTTCCACCTCGTCATGTTTGGTACAGTTCTCGGAAAACGATATAATTTTGTATCGGTATTTCTTTTCCAGCCCAGTGTACAATCATTCAGACATCAAACTACTAGGAGACCGAACTTGAAATGATCTTTGTTAATTTTTTTTATTTTAGTAGGTTATTTTATGACGCTTTATCAAAATCTTAGGTTATTTAGCGTCTGAATGAGATGAAGGTGATAATGCCAGTGAAATGAGTCCGAGGTCCAGCACCGAAAGTTACCCAGCATTTGCTCATATTGGGTTGAGGGAAAACTCCGGAAAAAACCTCAACCAGGTAACTTGCCCCGACCGGGAATCTAACCCGGGTCACCTGGTTTCGCGGCCAGACGCACTAACCGTTACTCCACAGGTGTGTACACCTTTGTTAATAACGAAGCTAAATGAACATGTTGCATATGTGTAGAAATTTGTATAGATAATTGCAGGAAATTAAAGAATGTTAGGAATAGAGCAGGGTAAAAGTTGGATAGGGAATTAACAAACTGGAAAATTTAGAACAAAATAAATTCGGTATATAGGGCTAATTTGGAAGAAATTGTGTAGGAAAAAAGTTAGGATATACTTAATAGATAAGGTAAGATAGACGGAGTTAGCTGGATTGTTATTAGGAAGAGAACAATAGGCTGTGCACTAGGTTTTAGTTTCATAATAATGAGAGAGTTACGTATCTCCGCTGCACCCGTTACAAATAAATATAATGTAATTACATAATTAAAATAGGACATTTGATCCAGGGAACATTCGTGTTTGATAGAAGGATAAATCGTTTAATATGTTACTTAATTTAAATTGTATTTAAAATATTAAAATGCGATCATTTTGATCCAGAGACCACTCATTTGGTGCAATGACAATTCCTTTAACATGTTATTAATTGTCATTACCAATTATTTTTGGAAAAGCGAAAATTAACAGAAAAATTTTGGCTACAGATTTATTATTATGTTTATAATATATTATATTATATTATATTATATTATATTATATTATATTATATTATATTATATTATATTATATTATATTATATTATTATATTATATTACATTATATTATGTAAAAAGTGTGTTGATAACGGATGTACTCTAATTAGAAAGTTTTTCATTTGTTGTGGGAGCTCTTGAATTTCAGGAGGAACAACTTTTACAACAGCGCAACATAATCTGCTTGGCTCATTACCCAATTTTTTTGCATTGCATTTATTGAATATATTTTATGTATTTTAACACGATTCAATTGAGGATAGTTAAAATTTGAATTATAAAATAATGGATTGCTAAGCTAACGTACTATTACTGCATACTAAATCAATACACTCTCGTTGTTCGTTAATTCTCTGAGATAAAAATGAATATGTTCATAAACATTATTTTAAGAAATACAGGAAATGAATGTACAGAATAACCTTTCAAGTTTTCTGTGCATAAGAAGCTATTTTAATCTTACCTGTCCTCAGTTCACTCACAAGTTAATGTAATAACATTATAGCATTATGTCCATCCAGAGAAACTACACTTTCCAATGATGAAATAACAATTAATTATACAAATCGGTTAATTTAGCTTCCGATATTACTTCATACAAACACAGAAACATTGTCTGTAGGCTATGTTTCATAGCTTTCGATTGTTGTGTCCAAGGCCCCTTATAGACGAAGTCATTTGTTTTTTATTTCAATACACCGCCTTAGATGGCAGTTATTTTAATTTTAAAACTCATTTATCTCATTAAATATCAGTCGTATCAAAATTTTTTAAAGAATAAAACTTATCAGAAATCATTTGTAAAGAAACTTTTGTCATGTAACATTTTTCACAAAAATCAATAATAAGCGAGATATTTCGATTTATTTAATTCAGGTCCCCTTATAACCCCCTTTTAAATAACGTATTTTGAATGCCATATAGCCTAAATCTGAGTTACAACGAACTTAATTTATATTCCAATTTTCATCGAAATCCGTTCAGCCATTTTCGCGTCAAAAGGTAACAAACATCCAGACAGACAAACAGACAAAGAAAAATTTCAAAAAAGCGATTTTCGGTTTCAGGATGGTTAATTATACATGTTAACACCAATTATTTTTAGAAAATCGAAAATTACCAGAAAAATTTCGGCTATAGATTTATTATTAGTATAGATAAAAAGTACAGATATAAAAGAAAATAAGGATGCGACTATTAGGAAAGGGTTAATTGTGAGAAAGGTAAACGTAATGGTGGTTCGTACACAAAAATGTATGAGCCACGAGTACGTGAAGAATTTGTTGATTTACAATAAATATCTATATCAAATTAAGGCTGTTGCGTTATTCAACGAGGTACATCGTAGAGACAAGGGGAAAGGAACCTATGTTTTTGACCGAAAGGCTGGTCTGTAAGTCCAGACCTGAAAGATAGCTCTTGATATCGAATGCTGCAGATAGGTTTTCCTTTCGTTCTCTTCTCTGGTGATAGCTTCTCGGTTTCAAAATTTATCCGCATATCATCAGCTAAGTACAAGATCTCATCATAACAATTTACTCATTATACCCTACCACAAGACATCTTTATATTTTTCATCTTATACATTTTAAGTTGCTAGAAATTGGAACTCGCTACCGAGTGATGTAAGGAGTTGTTGGACAATAACTTCATTTAGGTCAAAATTACATAAATTCTTACTTAACAAATTAATTGCTGATTAATATTTATTACTTATAATGAAACTAACATCTGTCCATTCTTATTATTATCATTAATTTCTCTAAATAGATTTACAAAACCTGTCCACACCTGTGGAGTAACGGTTAGAGCGTCTAGCCGCGAAACCAGGTGGCCCTGGTTCGATTCCCGGTCGGGGCAAGTTACCTGGTTGAGGTTTTTTCCGGGGTTTTCCCTCAACCGAATATGAGCAAATGCTGGGTAACTTTCGGTGTTGGACCCCGGACTCATTTCACCGGCATTATCACCTTCATCTCATTCAGACGCTAAATAACCTAAGCTGTTAATAAAGCGTCGCAAAATAACCTAATAAAATAAATTTACAAAACCTCTAATGGCAATTACATTAATATTCTCATTAGATTTATATATATATATTTTTTTTTTTCTCCCTGTAACATACTTCTAGTAAGCTTATATTAAATTAATTTTCATCATTTTACTAGCTATCTCAAATCTCAAATTAATTATAATTGATTGAATTAAATTAGCTCATAAATTAAGTTACTACTTTACCTTATAGGTTCATCTAAATTTAAATAAATATGTAGTCTACTAGTCGTTAAAAATTAACTGAAGAATATTGCTGAGGAATCTTTTAAGTGTAGTGTAAATATTCGTAATTTAAATATGTATTGTATTGATTAAGGCTGGTTGAGTGGAAGAGAAGGCCTTATGGCCTTAACTCTGCCAGCGAAAATAAAACAATATTATTATTATTATTATTATTATTATTATTATTATTATTATTATTATTATTATTATTATTATTGTTATTATGAAGAATGTATAGCTCCGAAACATTGAATGTTTCTACACGTGGCATCTCGTAAAAAAGCCTAAAATTTTCAGAAAGATTCCTTAATATTACAAACATTATTTTATTTAAAATGTTAATTTTTCAGCTTATTGAAGACTTAAGTTTTTTTAAGACTGTACATGATTTTCTTTAAAGTATTGCGTCACTTTGCTTGTTCCTCTCATTTTTGTAAGAATTTTGTACCAAAAATTAATATTTGTAAGTAACAGAATTTCCTAGTAGTGTGAAAAGTACAGCGAAAATTCATCGGTTAGATCAACATAGGTAATCACAAAGAAGCACCTATTTATTTCCTATGAGAGGAAGATAATCTCCATTTCTCTGTTTGCAATCTAACAGACTTCACTAGATTTGTAGTTATAAACTTTATTTTTTGAACTATAGAAGAAGAAAGTACAAAAATTACGTAGATAATTTCAGTTACCTTAAATATTAACATCACAGAGCTGAAGATTTCCATTTCTAATACCAAAGAATGATATTAGAGACAATTACAATACTTGATCCGTAAAATGTGCAGATTGATTAGCTAATTTTATTCCAGCACCAAGGAACAAACTTTGTTGCGAAGTTACGAATCGCAATTTGAATTTAAAATATACACTTACGTTGCCTAGGGATTCACGGTTAACTTAATCTTCCATCTCCAGGAAAGATCTGAATATTAAACCTTCTTGAGGCTCCAGCAATCTGCCATCGATATTCTCCCTGTCGTAACAAGAGCCTCGCAAATTGTCGTTTTATTTAAGAACATGAAATAGTCGCCGTTTAATGACTGCCTATAACTCTGAAGCCAGATTTCTTCACCCTAGCTTTAATGTGTCCTAAAATAAGATCGTCTGCAAAACAGGCTTTATTATCCCCCCTCCATCACTGGTCCAATGCCATTGGCTGCTCCTACCTGCTAAAGAGGCAATATCTGAATTGCAGATCGTTAGTGCGTTTGCTAACTACTGGCGCCAGCAAGTTCATGGCGCTGCTACACTTAGGCCCAATTGTATAAAACTCCCTGACTAAAGATTAACTTTGATCGAAGATCGGAAAGTGAACCGAGTTCAGACACTTCTTCTATTGTATAAAACTTTTCTGCGATCAAATTACCTAGGTTCAAATGTAATCTAAGTTCACGTGAAAAGGATTTGGCAACATCGCATAAACAGGTGAAGTATGTGATGCGCGGGCCATGTTGTACAGGTTTGTTCAGTGTTGCCAAATTAGCGACTTTAACTCTTTTTCAACGACAATGTCCTTTAACTTCTATATTGCTTAAGTAGGGATTTAACGACCTTTTTAGGACCCCATAGTGACAAAATTTAATCTTTCTTTGTTGGTAATGAGAAATCTAGTGACTTTCCAACTACTTTTTGGCGACTTTCCACACAATCTGTTGGAGACACTGGTTTGTTTTGTGCATTGTAAATAATGGCGGACAATTAGAAGAAGGTTGACCGTTCTCCAAATTATCTTGTTATGATGTTTGATACTGCTAAACATAATAAAGCTTTATAAAACGACAATTTTCGTTTAGTAATACAGTTAATTGAAAATTTATGAATGTACCTATAATATCCATTAATAATAATGGTTGTTACAAACATAATATAATTATAGATTATGTTATTTGATACTGCTGAATACGATAAAGCCTTATAAAATATAAGAATGTTTGTGTATTAAGGCAAGAAATTAAAAAAAAAATACAAATGTATCTACCATATCTATTAATATTAATAATAATGGTTATTCTTTTTGCACAATCTGCCACTCGTATATTTCAAACAGAAAAGAAATAACTGAACTTGGATCATCTAACTTAATTGGAGAAATTTCTTCAGTCAAAGTTGACATTAGTTTAAGACAAATTAATCTCAGATTAGACTTTATACAACACAAAATTCCAAGTACAGCTAGAACGAGGATCAATTTAACCTCTGATCTAAGATTAAATGGTTTATACAATCGGCCCTTAGTAGGCCTACTGGATTCGAGGTTCACGATTTCATACCGCCTGAGAGAGATGAGTTTTCAAGCATGTTTCCTTCGGGAAGAGAGCAAAGCTGGGAGGCCCGTGTTTAAATTTATCACACGCAAAAGAATCCAGTTCCCACATAATGAGCGCCCCTACAAACTTGCGGCGGCCATTTCCCATCCCCGCAAGCTGCAGTCGTGACACCACATCGGTCTCTGATGCCCTTATTAGCAACATGTTAATTAAGTCTTGGAGTGGAGCCCGTCGTACTGTAGTTGATGTCTGACGTGTTCTCAGCACGTTGTTTCGAAACATCTTCAAGCCATATGCTTCAGACCTCGCTGTCCTGATTTTATTTGCATTTTCATAGAAACACTGTTATTGTCATATTTATTCCGGTGCTTTTTACAATTTTTTCAAATGCTTTATTTCTATGCCTTGTATATTTGCATCTCGAAAATTTGATATCGCTTGATCTGCCAATTGTAAGTCCAGAAACAAAGAGTCTCATTATTTACATTGTTATATATGACCTTTTAAATTACCTCTTCTGTTTAAGCTTTTCTTCTTTCTTACCGTCTTATGTTACAGAAGTCAGTGTTGGTAACAATAACCTTTAATTACGTAGGTAACAAGCCTACTGGTTGCCTCAGTCTAGCTCGTGGTTTGTCGGTGCTGGTTGGTTCCTAGCGCGTGAAGATCAAACCACGGTCTTGTATATACAGTCGCGAAGCTCAATACGTAGTAAATATGCAAACATTAGGTAGTTGCTCACCACTAGGATCGCTAATATCGCCTCATTACAGGCAATGCAAAATAGTACCGTCACAGTCTATTGTTTCTAGCACCCTCAAAACTCAAGCTTCGTGACTATATATATAGTAGACTGTGATCAAATTACATTCTACACATGAAGCTTGTTATCAGTCAGTCGAGACATTCAACCGTTGTAACAAGGCGCTGATGTATATGGTGCAATATGTATTTATTTTATTTTAGTAGGTTATTTTACGACGCTTTATCAACAGCTTAGGTTATTTAGCGTCTGAATGAGATGAAGGTGATAATGCCGGTGAAATGAGTCCGGGGTCCAGCACCGAAAGTTACCCAGCATTTGCTCGTATTGGGTTGAAAACTTCGGAAAAAATCTGAACCAGGTAATCGAACCCGGGCCACCTGGTTTCGCGGCCAGACGCGCTAACCGTTACTCCACAGGTGTGGACGGTGCAATATTTCTTTAAGAAATATTTATATAGGTTTTCGTTTGAACATCGTGTGTTCATATACGATTCGTACGTAATTATAGGCCTAGAGTCCTTTCGTCAACTTCAAAGATTATTTGCGGAAAGATTTCCTTGTATGAAGATTCCAGTTATGAAACAATCCGTAAATTAGTACCCAATGAGAGAGTGAGGATTTTGATGAAAGAAATGTTGAATGACATTGACTACCGTCTTGAAAATTCCTCTAAAATATTCACTAGGCCAGAGAAGCAGAAATTTCTCGTTCTGGTATCATGAGCTACAACTGAGCGATTTTAGACACAGAAGTACAATTTGTAAATGAGTTGTGGTTTTCCACAGTTACTTAGGCTAATGGAATGGGTTGGAATTTTCATTGCCACGATCCAGTTTCCCTTCCCCTCTCGTGTAGAAAAAGAATTTAGATTTTAATATCCTATCATTCATGTTTGTCATCTCATTCAATTGCCATATTCAGGTCAAGACGCATGTCTTCATCACTTACGTTAGGGGGCGTTGGAATGGATTCTGTGCTGCTTGGTCACCTTGGCGGTGTGAACTCAGAGCGGGGAGGGTAGGAGGCCCCATTGGGTGAGCGGATGAGGGGTCCCATGCGGCCGGTGGGCTGGTACACCCTTATCCTCATTTATCTCATACACTTCGAGGTGCACAATAAGCCTTAGTATGGCCGATGTGCAAAGGGCCGTTCTATTAACACGCTTATTATTTTGTTTACTCCATTCTTGACATTTCGTGATATAGTCATTGTATGTGGAATAATAGAATCTGCATACACCTTACAATAAGTAGCTCCAACATCAACCATTGTCTGCGATTAAACATCTCTTAATATACATTATTGTAAGAATGATAAGCATAGTGGACATATAGGTCTAGAGTTGTTTTATTTTCATTAAATAGTGTGACTGAAATAGATTAACGTCTGTTTTTGAAGAAATTTGACACGTATCACAAAACCTCTGTTCTTTTTATGCAATCACATATTTACTAAGCTACATTAAACATTTTCGTTAGTGATATAATGAATTCGACAAGCTGGATGATGAATAATATTATTGATAATGTAAAGTATTATTTCATTTAAAGAATTGTATTATTTAAAAATTATGTTTCCTTGTTTAAATATTCAAATACTTCCTGCTTATCGTGCTACCTGAATTAAAAACGAATAGTAACCGTCTTAGGTGAGATGTTTTGGGTATCAGGCATTAGAAGGTGATGCAATTGTAGTGCAACAACCTCGCGACCACCGAGTAGGCCTAAACGTTTCAACCGATCGGTTATACTGTAAATCAGGCATGTCAGAAATCAGACACTGAAAGTGCAGTGTATGTGCGCGGAACGCCAGTCTGTGCAGATTGCGTCATTCACGTGTTGCTCTTACCAGTTCTTAGCCGAAGGGATGTACAAGAATCTATTCTGCGCTTCTAATGTTCAATTAAATTGACATTTGGACATTATAAACACACTTAGCAGAAGGAAAAAACACAATTATTGTCAGTGTTCACATTTGACAATAATTGTAACACAAGAAACAATAGACTTACTCAGTTACAATTCACAAAGCAGTCGTTTGTAAAGAATCATTTATTTACATGATCTGTATACAGTATTTGAAGAAAATATAAATATTGCAGTAATTTCGAAACAACAAAAAAGAACACAGTATTTCATTTCACGTAGTAGGTACAAATTAATTATTTCAAAGTAATACTCTTTCATTGTTTGTCAAGCATTATTAGGACCATTGCTGCGCAAATGTTAAAGAAAATATTTTACTCCCAATTACATGCAATAGGACATTGTGAGGCTTTTACACTGGAATCATTTCCTTGCTGTATATCAATATAAATTCACATTATTATTAATAAATTGGATAAATTAAGCTTGAATTTAAATTTATAATATATAGTTTACTTGGAAAAAGCTGAGAGCAAGTATCACCAAGTTGGGAGCGTTACTGAATTGAGTTAAAAGAGTACTTCACAAGCTGTGAAGCGAGGACATTTTCTTTATGTCAGGTTTAAAGATTTATTAACGTAAGTATATTAAGATAATATAGTAACGTGAGATGGAAAATTCGCCATTATATAGGCCTATTATTTTTTCCAGAAAAATTTTCCGCCTTACAAATAGTTGCTTTCATCCTTCCCCTACAACCTCAAGACCCTCACATGTATCCTTCACTCAATATTCTCATCACTTATCAGCTTATCAAATAAAAGTTGTAAGTCGTCTAACGTGATGGCTGTGTTAGTACAGACTCCAAAATAACATCATTGTCATGTTTGTCTTGCCGTGAGAGTACTAATTGAGAACTTTACTAATCTGATTTAAATGCTCACATCACTATTAGGTCCACATGATATGATGAAAGTCTTTCATTTGAAAATAATTACTGTTGGCTGAGGAAAACATCATAACAGTTATGTTATATGATTCCTGATTTTTCTTCTTCGTTATATCTGTGGAATCCTCACTTTATTTTTAATAACGCATTCACAATCACAGCTCAATGAGCACACCCGTACTGATCTGTGTTACTGAAATCTGCTATTGCAGGTAATGTATAGTAGCCTCGTTTAATTATTAGGCAGCGGCATTCCTTTTAAGATTTGTAGGTCTTCATTGCATGAACCGATAATAAAATGAAAATGCGATGTTGTCACGTCTTGTTTGTTGCTGCTATATATTAATATAACATGAAACAAGACACACTGCTAAAATTTGCAACTCTGATTTATATATACACTCCGCGTGAAGTATTGGAGCGGCCTTCAAAAGACTTGACGACAATGGACAGCGCGACATAATTAAAATTATTGAAACTACAAAGCTTCCGTCCTCTTTGACACCGCTAGCCTACTAATTGAACGTGGCTACTTTACAGCCCTATCGCGTTCCCCTCCAAGCCGAATCACTCCCTCCAGGTAGGGGAATAGGAACTGCACATCGCACAGAGACAAGTGCACAATGTGCAGGGTTTTGACATGTCTGCTGTAAATTCTAGACTGCATGCGCTAGAGCGACTCATTTCCCGGCCACCTTCTTCACAACCGAGGACTAATCAGCGAGCTCGGTCGGCCGTTTTCAAGAGAATGCAGAAATCTAGTCTATATTAACAGTGAAAATATTAGTTCATTAAATTCAAGCACACGACCTGGGAATGTTCCCTTGTTAGTGGAGCAAGGGGCTGGAGAGTGCATAACAATGTTGTGTACGAACGTATCCATAGCTGTATTGTGACGTCACATACACTTGGAATCAGTCAACTTCATTATACACTAGCCGTACCCGTGCGCTCCGCTGCACCCGTTAGAAATAAATATAAAGTAATTACTTACTTACAAATGGCTTTTAAGGAACCCGAAGGTTCATTTCCGCCCTCACCTAAGCCCGCCATCGGTCCCTATCCTGTGCAAGATTAATCCAGTCTCTATCATCATACCCCACCTCCATGAAATCCATTTTAATATTATCCTCCCATCTACGTCTCTATTTAATTACATAATTAAAATAGAACGTTTGATCCAGGGAAGATTCGTGTTTGATAGAAGGATAAATCGTTTATTATGTTACTTAATTTAAATTGAATTAAAAAATTAAAATGCGATCATTTTGATCCAGAAACCACTCATTTGGTCATAAAAATTAGTTTAGGAAATACAGGAAACGAATATACAGAATAGCCTATCAAGTTTTCTGTGCATAAGAATCTATTTTAATCTTACCCGTCCTCGATTCACTCAGAAGTTACTGTGATAACATTATAGCATTATGTCCATCTAGAGAAACTACACTTTCCAATGGTGAATTAATAATTAATTATACAAATCGGTTAATTTAGCTTCCGATATTACTTCATAGAAACGCAGAAACATTATCTGTAGGCTATCTTTCATAGTTTTCGATTGTTGCTGTCCAAGGCCCCTTATAGACGAAGTCATTTGTTTTTTAATTCATTACACGGCCTTATGATGACAGTTATTTTAATTTTAAAACTCATTTATCTCATTAAATATCAGTCCTATCAAAATTTTTCAAGGAATAAAACTTATCGCAAATTACTTTTACAGAAACTTTTGTTATGTAACATTTTTCACAAAATCAATAATAAGCGAGATATTTCGATTTATTTAATTCAGGCCCCCTTATAACCCCCCTTTTAAATAATGTATTTTGAATGCCATATAGCCTAAAATCTAAGTTACAACGAACTTAATTTATGTTCCAATTTTCATCGAAATCCGTTCAGCCATTATCGCGTGAAAAGGTAACAAACATACAGACAGACAGACAGACATACAAACAAAAATTAAAAAAAAGCGATTTTCGGTTTCAGGGTGTTTCATTATATATGTTAGGATCAATTATTTTTGGAAAATCGAAAATTACCAGAAAAATTTCGGCTACAGATTTATTATTAGTATAGATTATAGGTAGCTGAATTAAGAACCCTATTCATTACCCTGGCGAGAGATTAAAGGCGAGGACAAGATTTGAATTTTGATGTTGTCGATAAATGACCGGTATTTTGGGGGGGGGGTATTTCTTAGGGTCATATTCATAAACGAGACTTTGGCTGAAGACTTCCCAAAGTAAAGTTTAACTTTGTTAAAAGTCCTATTCATAGACAATACTTATGAGAATTTGACTTTGATTTCGGTAAGTCGAGATTTGACGATCTTTTATGAATGTTGGCAATCACAATCATGGCCTTCTAAACGAATTAAATTAATGAATAGCTGAAGTAGAGTAGGCATTGCCGCAATAAAAGCCATCTTTTGAGTCTCAAATCAGTGAAACAATTGAACATCGGCAGACATTAAGAGATTGTTGCAGTATTATAATAATATTATTTCAATGTAAAATAATTGTGAAGACGTGAAAGATAAGAAGATGCCACCAATGACAGATTATGAAAGAGACATGCTACTAGAACTGGTGAAGACGTATAAAGAATACAATTAAATATACAAAATCAATAGTAAACCATTAATCCTTATACCCATACAGCAATATCGAAGTGAAATAAGAGTATTATTAACGAAACAGGTAATCCTTTTTTATTATTCTATTATTCATCAGGGCATGTTGAATCGTGGATATTATCTAATACGGTCCATTTTCTAATCTGTATTTTGATTTGAATTCATTATCCCTATAAAATTTAATGAAGTTTCGCACATGTCTAATAATACGCCGAGAAACATGAGGAGTTTCAATAATTTCCTGGATGTTATCAATCTTCTCGGCAAATATAACAATTTCCCAAATATCAACCATTTTTCTTATGTCCACGAACGAAAGTCAAAGTCTAGATTTTCGGCGACTTCGAAGTAAAGTCACGATCGAAGTTTACTTTCGTCAAAGTGTCGACTGTGAATAGGAAAATGGCGACTTTGTACTTTCCAAAGTCAACTTTGGTCCAAAGTATCGTCTATGAATACGACTCTTAGAAATAAAGAAAGATCTGTAACACCGGACTTTCATCTTATTTTCCTTCCGATGGAAATTATGGTGAGGATTTGAAGGGACATCTCGTCTAAGCTTCAACCCAGGAATCTCGGATCTAATCGCGAACATTGTAACCTCCAGATCGCCCGTGACAACTGACGAATGTTTTAAAATTTCGCTGCTCAGCTGAGAAGATAAAAAAAAAATTGATGTCTGTTAATGTCAAGGTCGAAACCGCCACTGGCAATTCAGCAGCGGCAGGAGGGACGGGGTGTTATCGATGATCATGTTGGCGACACGCATCCCTCCTCGCCCAGCCCATAATCTTGTTACACGCCTCCTCTTACTCATCTGTCGAACCACGGAGATCTGGTTTCCAGCTTGCTGAGGAAAAACAAATGGAGGAGATTCATATAACCCGGAAGGCTTGCTCGAATTACACGTCGCAAGACGAAGAGGAAGCTAATAACATACGTATAACCTTCGCAAGGACTCAGAGACGTAACAAGGAAGTTAAGAGCACCAGTGAATTTTTCTGCATCCATAAGAAGTTCCGTTCTTTCGCATGTAGCTTTACTAGTAATAAAATTAAATCTAATTTTACCTTATTTACGATTGACATGATTATAAATTATAAAAAGTTAATGATACAAGTTTATTTAAGTCGCCATATAAAATATATTGGAAATACCAGCAAACAGGACTAGCAAATATCATAATACAGGGATATCATTTTATTTTTACTTCAATTTTTATTCTACCTCAGTTTTTGATTGTACTTCACTCCCACCTCTTCTACTAATGAAGTTCAACCGTTCTCCACACAGATCCAAGACCGCATATACAGTCATAGTAGCCTTACGGTCATAGTAAACAGTACGTTCCAAAAATATGTTCGCGTTTTCCAGTGACGAAAGACCTTTCAATATTTCATCATTTTCGCACAGGTACTGTCGTCCATTTGCCTACGTCGTATCCCGGTTTCCCCACCAGCTTTTATTCGCCAGCTAGTGGCTGGGCTGTCTTAGATCTTTTCTGAGAACATTAATTTCTGTTAGGAATTGGACGTCTACGTAATATTATACAACTGTTTCAAATAACTGAAATAAAAAGGTCTCGTTAAGTAATTAACTGTCACGTGATTTCCTTCCTTTCTACGACTCTGCGACGTAACCACTTGGACGGACAGTAGATAGCATGTCTGAATAATTTTATCTTTTCGGATCGGGCAGAAGTGAAGATTGAATTTACAGTACGTAAGGTACTCTTTTATACAGTAGGTACAGAATTATTTCAACATGGGTTACTATACGAAGTACGAATCTGGTAATTGGGATTAGGTACAATAGTCTATAGTGTGATAATATGCACATTAGAACTGAAGCCTGTATCGAAATGAACGGCCACCATTTTAAAAATGTGTTTAAATATCCGTATTACGATTATTTTCCAATTTAACTTCATTCTCTATAGTGTACGCTAATGTGCTGTAGACAGTATAATGAATACGTCTGCATGGACAGCTTAGTTCGAGAGTAAAAACACTCATTGTTAATACTGTACTGTATTTTGATTAAACAAAAACCTAATGAAAATGATCAAACTCAAAAGCGCAATATTTCATAGTTTACGTAAATGGATGAACTACTTTTCTTCCCTCTTATACCTAGTAAAGTGATTTGTTTGTATATTACGCCAGTATCATCGAACTCCAGTCGTGGAAGGGGGTAGCAAACGGCGGTGATCCAGAGGTATAGGTATGTTAATATTAAAAATGTTAGTAAAAATTAAATTATGTCCCTGTATTATACTAATGGAGGAACACGGTTTTTGTGCAGGGTGCTCCTTTTTACATTGTGTTTATACAATCGTTAAATAAGTTAAAATGGAAAGGATTAAAATCTCGCAATTTACATGGTTTTTACAGAATTTAGTAAGGCTTATAATATGGTGAACAGAAATAAATTATGACAGATACCGGTAATTCAATAAATTCTTCCTAAACACGACATAGAACAATTCAGACCCTATGATTGGAAATGAATATGACTGAAAATTTGAACTGAAAGCAACAAAAATTCTACGAATAAATACATACATAAACGGGAAGATAATTTTACTGCTCTAGCTAATACAATGACAACACTTCTATTAGCTGACGTGCAACAGGTTCAGAAGACACTCCTAGAAATGGTGCAACATTTGTTCGAAATAGCTGTAATATTAATTAGATAATTTATTTAACAAAAATAAAAATTCTAGCTCTTATAAGGACAGCATAAGTACAAATAGGAACAAAATTTTTAATAAGCAACGCGAATGAATAAGTTAGGAACTTCAGTTGTTTGGGACGTCAAGTTTCAGAAAATATAAATGCATACTTTCAAAAGAAATTGAAAAGATTTAATTACTTATGGGGGTCAGCAGAGTGCACCCTATTCAGAGTATGGAAAGTTAAAATTTGTAATATTAATATTTTAATAACTAAAACTTAATATACTTTTAGTATTTAGTATTTATTTATTTAACCTGGTAGAGATAAGGCCGTCAGGCCTTCTCTGCCCCTCTACCAGGAGATTCCAACTATAATATGAAGAATAAAATTGCAATTAGTATTAAATTTACAATTACAATAAAAATCAAAGTTCGAAAAGATTACCTCACTAATTAAAGCTAGATAATTTATCATAGAAAAACAAAGAATATTTTATATTTACTGAATTAAAAATTAAACCTAGAATAACAAAATTGTATAGTGATGAAATTACTGGATATTGAAATATTTTGTGATAGATTAAGGAAACTATTTACAAGAAATCAATTACTAACCAAGTGCTTAGTAAGTTTGCGTTTGAATTCAATTTTATTTCGACAGTCCCTGATGCTAGCAGGTAACGAATTCCAGAGTCTTGGCAGGGCTATTGTGAAAGAGGGTGAGTATGAGGAGGTGCGATGGGATGATATTGTTAGTATTGTTTCATGATGAGAGCGTGTGTTCAGATTATGGTGGGAAGAAAGGTAAGTGAAGCGAGACGACAGGTACGAAGGAATAGAAGAGTTCAAGATTTCGAAGAGAAAGAGAAGTGAATGTAAATTTCTTTTCTTATCTAGTTTAAGCCAACCTACCCATATTGCTTCCAGGGATGGGGTAATATGATCAACATTATCAACGTTCTCTACTAATGAATGAATTACAAGATGTGACTGATACGCTTTTCATTTATGGAAGGGGAAATGGGAAATGGAAGAAAAGCCAAAATATAATTTATAACCAGCCCACCAGCGCTTGCAGGAACAAAGTTTGAGCGTATTCCGAATCTCACCGGTGAGCAATCCGATGGCATCACGGTTTTCCGAATTCCACCGATGACGGTATTGATGCTCCACCGGTGTCGCACCGGTGCCATCAACTTGCAGAGGTGGTGGCAGTCTCCATCAGCCGCCATCAGTGAATCTGATTGGTTCTTGTATAGCAGACGAATGACATCGTGCACTGTTGTGTCATGGCGGTGTGTTCTGCTGTATTGTTTGTAATGAGCACAACGTAAAAACAATATGTTAATGACTTATGAGCGAACGTGTCAACGGACCAGTTATTACTACCGGTTCAAGAAATAAGTTCTTATGATCTCTTTTATTTGAACGAGATGGCAGTACGGAAATTTCGCAAAATTTTGCTAGCGTAGCACAGATAACCACTTTCACAGTCGCCATGACAGCATGGATTCTTCCAGCAGTTTTGTTCCTTATTTTCGTTGCAACGTGACGTCATTGATGTCACCGGACCGGTGAGATTCGGAATACGCTGTTTGTAATCAAACTTAAGAAAAATGGCCTTGAGTTGGATGCGATCTGGCTAGTCTAAATACACTCCGTTTCTGAAATCTGTGGAGTAAATCGACGTATTTGGGTGGAGCCTATGACAAGCGAATGGGCAAAGCCTATCAGTGCGGGAGTGTATTGCGGGCTGCATCGGCTCCCGGCCACTAAGGGGTAAGATTGATAGAAGGTGATAGATAGGGGTGGCATTTTATACGCTTGTCTTCAATCGATGCTTTCCCCCAGAGCGATCATTGGACTGGCACCCTCCACCCACCACTTGCGCAAAGAACTTGTCTCGGTTTCTATACTCTGCTGACTCCAGAAATGGAGTTTAGACGTATCAACGCTTGTAACTATAGAATAGGACGGAAGTTGTTCGTATTGATCACCTTTGTTTCCTTTAAGGGAAGACTCCACTGAAAATCATGAACATTTTTCCAATTTTTTTTTAGCTATTTCACTTATTCAGAATTTATATTTTCATACCCCAAATGGATTCAGCTCAATTCTGATTACAAATACTCGTATGTTTACACTTTTTAAATTAAGGCTGGAAGGGGGCGTGGAATTTAAAGAGCTGTCAAAATTGTTTTTCATCGAAGAATTCTTTTTTAAAATTTCTGATTACAAATCTAGTAACTTTTTGTTGGCTCCCTGAAGTTACTAGATGAATGTAGCGGTGGAGAATATTAATTTACATAAATATTAATTTTATTTTCAAATCTATTTTTCTGTGTTCATTTTTGTTGATTCGACACCAATTTTCTTATGCCAAATATTAATCAAACTGGATGAAAATTTTACTGCAAGTATTCATGAGGTAGCTGCATGTTTCTATGCATTTATTTTGTGAGAAATGCTGCTAGTTTATTTTATTAATAGTTTTTTTAATGCTGCTAGTTTATTTTATTAATATTTTTCTTAAGAAAAGCAGCATTTCTCACAAAATAAATGCATAGAAACATGCAGCTACCTCATAAATACTTGCAGTAAAATTTTCATCCAGATTGATTAATATTTGGCATAAGAAAATTGGTGTCGAATCAACAAAAATGAACACAGAAAAATAGATTTCAAAATAAAATGAATATTTATGCAAATTAATATTCTCCACCGCTACATTCATCTAGTAACTTCAGGGAGCCAACAGAAAGTTACTAGATTTGTAATCAGAAATTTTAAAAAAGAATTCTTCGATGAAAAACAATTTTGACAGCTCTTTAAATTCCACGCCCCCTTCCAGCCTTAATTTAAAAAGTGTAAACATACGAGTATTTGTAATCAGAATTGAGCTGAATCCATTTGGGGTATGAAAATATAAATTCTGAATAAGTGAAATAGCTAAAAAAAGTTTGGAAAAATTTTCATGATTTCCAGTGGAGTCTTCCCTTAAGAGTTTGTAACAAAGTGACATGATCACCCGGCATATGAATACCGTCCAAATGAGAGAGATAGAGAGAGAGAGAGAGAGAGAGAGAAGTCAACAAAAAAATAGTGAAATCATTTTAATTAGTCCTGAGGTCGAAACATGTCATTGGACTTAATATTGATGATGATGATGATGATGATGAAGAAGAAGATTAGGGCTAGGATTTTGATGAAATTGCATCTTTTTTCTAGTAAGCCAGAAACATAGCTGCTTTAGTATTTATATGTTATGTGATAAACTAAGTGTTTTAAGACATATTTGTTATGACATTTTTTTGCATTTTCTTTGCCTGTTTCAACTCATAATAGCATTTATTGTTTTATTAGGTAATTTTTTAGGCATTTTCATTTAATTTTGGCCATAAATCTCCATTATTAATGTAAAATAATGTTTATTTCCTTTGATATTTTCACTACATATTTTGTCCATTAATACCCATTATTTTATATAATATTTTAATGGTTTCTCTACACAAATATTGCCATTTTTAAAGTAGTACACCCCATGTAATGGGCCAGTCCAACCACCCCTTCAATATAGACTTCTCTATGCCTGCTAGTTCCGGATAAGAGTGGCCTTGTGATGGACTACGTGGAAAGTACATCAGGTAAAATAATTAATTAAAGTGTACTACTTAGAAAAAATTATGTAAAATTAAATAAACTTAAATGTTGGCACTAGAATTTAATTTAATTACTAGTCTAAATATTAAGTATTACGAAACCTCTTTTCCTACTAAGCCAATTACGTAAGATGAATTTTTAGGGCATTTTTGAAAGATTTTTAGGTAATAAATTTATTGTTTTTAAGACATTTTTTCATGATTTATAGGTCATCAAAATCCTAGCCCTAATGATGATGATGATGATGATGATGATGATGATGATGATGATGATGATAAAATTGTATCTACATGACTGCCAACACAGCATAATGACGTTCTAAAATAGGAACAAAACATAGGCTTGCCTGTATCAATACTGCAGTGGCAGTACTGGCTGCCAAAGGTGAATATGATTTAAAAATAACACAGCCTACATGTGTAAATACGGAACATTTGAGCAATACGAGGGCGTTCACCGGAATGAAACTAGATGTTGAACATGAGGCAAATAAATGCCCACACAGATTAAAACCAAAAACTGGAAGGAAAATCACTGAACCATAAATTTAATTAAAGTATTTGGTAATAGATGTAACGTGTTACATTGGTTTGCAGAAAGACTTTCAATAAAGTGAATATGACCTCAGATTGTCAGAAACTTAGAAAAAATGCGTATGCTGTTATGCGTCCTAATATCATCATTGTAGGCTATAATTTTTTTATGAAAAGTGAAATGAAGTAATTTCATTGAAACGTGATTTGTGAAAAAATAGTCGTGACGAAGTTACATATCGATGGTGTTCTGGTAAAAAGGCCTATCCTACAAAAGAAAACTTTTTCAGAAACAACTATGATTAAATTTTAACACATTATTATTAGTTTTATAGGTTTTTGATAGATGGTAACGATAGCAAGATGAAAGTACAATTATTGCTCCATGCAATTCAAATGAGAGTTATAACGTAACTTCTTTTGCAGTCGCTAGATGGCAGCGTAGTGAAATTGATAAATTTTTTTGCCTTCAAAGCCAATAAGGCAGATCAATCTGTTATAGAGGGTGATTTACGAGGAGTTACTGTCACTTACGAAGCTTATTTCCGAAGACATTCTGGGCAAAAAAAAAATAGCGTATGCTAATCTCAATATTTTCATTCAAAGTTACATTAATTTGAAGTTGTTAGTAAAATATCTTATTTCTTTAGTTTTACGGGTAAAAAATATTATAAATAGAGAATGAACTATTCAGAAGTATCATTTCTTTAATTGGCTAGTGTTCTGAAGCTAATTTTATTTTTCAATTTGTAACTCAAAATTACATCATTCTTACGCACTTATCACAAAAATTGTTACAAATCATACGACTTTAGGAACTTGATTTTTTACAGTTTAATTATGTATCCTAATGTACAGTCTTAGAGAATTTACAAGACTGGCGTGATTTGTAACAATTGTCATAAATGCGTAAGATAATTTAATTTTGTAATTAAAACTCGAAAAAAATCTGGTACGAAGCAACTATGGAATTCATAACACATTTTTAGCTTCATAATACTAGCTAATTAAAGAAATGATACTCCTGAATAGTTCATTCTTTATCTGTAATATTTTTTTACCCTCAAAACTCAAGAATAAAGGTATTTTACAATCAACTTCAAATGAGTGTAGTTCTGAAAATATTGAGATTAGGACAAATGTTTATATGACGTTTTTTGCTCAGAATGTAAAGGGACGGTAAATCGTTGTGAATCACCCTGTACAGTATGTGTTCTGGATGGAGTTCAGGTTTCTGCCAACGATAATCCTGATATATTGTATTTCATTTTAAGTTTTGTTAATTAATAATCCGGCACACTGGCAATAGATTCGCATTCATACAAATTTCCAGACTTCTAGTCACCCAGGGAAGTTTTCTTCTTCAAGGAAAATTCCCTGACAGATGAGCCCGGGAAACGAACTCTGCACCTCCAGATCTGGAAATCAGTATGTTGGCCACCACTCTGGCAGTCAAACCTACTGATATATGCTCAACCTACACACGGGCTATGACCATAGATGTTAAATCGTGTATAACAAACTTTAAAAATGCGTACATAGGCACGTAAGTGTTATTAATGCTTTTAACTGAATTATTAATAGTATAGAACAATACTACAAACAAACAACAACAGTATAAGCAATAATGCACATCAGATTTTTTAGGGATACGTTGATTCTGGATCTTTGTCTCTTCATCAAACAGCTAGGAACACATCAACCTCTTTCTGTGAAGTATTGAACCTATTGGTTTTCACGGTCTCATGGCACCGCTATTGGATATCCCTAATGACCTCTTTCCAATGAGTGTATATTTTAACGTTTGCTGAAACATTCTAGATCTTTCCATTCATAGTACGTGTTCTTTCCAATTATTTCTATATACATCAATGAGTGCTGAAAGCGGTGTAGTGTGAAATTCTTTGTAGATGTCGTCATTGTTTATTCTGTGTATTACGACATATCCTACAGTTCTCTGTAAGACTAATTCGATGGTGTTCGAGTAAAGTCATTTTTTGTTCTAATTAAGTTTTGTTCCTCAGTGCATTCACAAGTTAAAATTATACAAATGGGTGTGCAAAAAACAAAATACTGGCATTTGATGTTTTCTATTTGTGTAGAAAATGATTTGCAATAAGGTTCCGAAGTTTAGCTGTTTTGATTTATCTCGACACTAATTTTTGTTACTCATCGCCCTTTACCCATTATTGCAGCTAGCCATTTTGTGTCACTTTATCCGACATTCTCGTGACCAGTTTCTCCAAGAAATGTTAAATTTGGCTTATTGTTGTTTGGTCAACTGTCCGAAGACAGGTTTGAACCTCATAAGTAACACCAATAAGGCATCACTCATGAGGCAACTAGGCCAGGAGATAATGGGGTAGGGTGACCAGTTCCTTTCCCCCTCCCCCTTTGAATTTATAAAACAGTTATATTACCGGTTGCTCTGTATGGTTGTGAAACTTGAACTCTCACTTTGAGAGAGGAACAAAGATTAAGGGTGTTTGAGAATAAGGTGTTACAAAAAATATTTGGGGCTAAGAGGGATGAAGTTACAGGAGAATGTAGAAAGTTACACAACACAGAACTGCACGCATTGTATTCTTCACCTGACATAATTAGGAACATTAAATCCAGACGTTTGAGATGGGCAGGGTATCCGGAAATGCATATAGAGTGTTAGTTGGGAGGCCGGAGGAAAAAAGACCTTTGGGGATGCCGAGACGTAGATGGGAGGATAATATTAAAATGGATTTGAGGGAAGTGGGATATGATGGTAGAGAATGGATTGATCTTGCACAGGATAGGGACCGATGGCGGGCTTATGTGAGGGCGGCAATGAACCTCCGGGTTCCTTAAAAGCTATTTTTAAGTAAGTAAGTCCCAAGCTACAGGCTATTTTAATTTCATATATACAACTACGTAATCAGATTAGGACCAAATTATCACATTGGAAGCCTTGTACCATCAGTACAACAAACAAAACGTATTGCATACCCTATGGCCAGACGCTTTAATATTACCGCATTATTCAGTTTGGAAATTACAATGATTTTATTGGAATTTCTAGTATAAAGTCTGTGAAATTATGTAGGCGGCTTAAATGACAGATTTACAGGGTAAGTAATGTAATTAATTCTAGTGGATGATACCTTTAGTAAAGGGCAACAAAAAAGTGAAATATTATTTTGCCGTATTTTCAATAACTTTCCAGAAAAATGTGCATTTTAAAATACATGAATTACGAGATCGTTCAACGCTGTTTAATCAGGCGGGGGTGCACATAAGTCTCTTTTGATCTGAACAACCCATTCACCTGGGTTATTATGAACAAGGAAGTGCCACATACATTGTTTCTAAACTAGCAAGAAAAAATACAATCGTTTAAGTCTTGCGTTTAAACTCTGTTACAGACCGGCGATGGAAAACAGCATTCACGTTAAATAAAATCTTTAAAATTTTTAAATAAACTCTACAACCTAATTTTAATTAAATGTTCAGAAAACGCAGTGCACCCTTCAGTAGGCAGATTCTCCTCACCCAGTGACCCAGCCAATTACTTTTCCTCTTTCTGATCAGTTTCAGCATCATTCTTTCTTTATCCACTCTTTCTAGCATAGCATCATTTCTTATTCTTCCTGTCCATTTCACATGTTCCATTCTTCTCCATATCCACATTTCAAATGCTTCTAGTCGCTTCTCTTCACTTCATCGTAACGTCCATATTTCTGGCGCATACAGTACCATATTCCACACAAAGCACTTTACTAGTCTCTTCCTTAGGTCCTTCTCTTACTCCTTTTTCTGTTAAAAACTTCCTTGGCCATTGCTATCCTCCTTTTGACTTCCTGGCAGCAGCTCATGTTACTGCTTATAGTACAACCCAAGTATTTGAAGCTGTCCACTTGCTCTACTGCCTCATTTAGAATTCGCACGTTTAGCCCTACTTCCTTTATTTTTCTTCCGATAACCATGGTCTTCGTCTTGTTTGCATCTATCTTCATCCCATACTGCTCACACCTGGTATGTAGCTCCTGTAACATATTTCTTAATATCGTCTCCTCATTTGCTAACAATGCCATATCATCAGCAAATCTTATGCATTTACTCTTATTCCTCCTACTATCACCCCTCCCATGTTCTGACAACAGTTTTTCACTAAATTATTTAAGTAAATGTTGAATAGAGTAGGTGATAAAAGGCATCCTTGTCGTACTCCTCTCTGTATTTCACTTCGCACTAATAATAATAATAATAATAATAACAATACTGTAATCTCCACATTATAGAACTATTGGGTTCCTTATTACAAAATTCCCTCTTCGACACATAAGATTAGGCCTACCCTAATGTATGACTGATATTAAGAACCAAGAATAATGGCCGGTAACAGGTGCCTGTTTGGGCTTGGAAAACTATTTCAACTCGGTTCATTATCCAGATCTGCAAAGAAAATAATTTATAAAACTATTCTAAGACCAGTGGTTACATATGCTAGCGAAGCTTGGGTTTTAACAATAAATAATGAAAATATGCTAGCAGTTTGGGAAAGAAAAGTCCTGAGAAAGATATATGGTCCCCATTTTGAAAATGGTCAGTTCAGAAGTAGAACAAATAAAGAACTAATGGAACTGTATGGAGAACCGAGTATAGTTTCCTTCATTAAGAAAGGCAGACTTAGATGGTTGGGACATCTTGAACGTATGCCAGAAGGCCGACTACCTAAACGGGCATTATATGGACACCCAGGAGGATTAAGGAAGAGAGGAAGACCAAGGCTGAGGTGGCTTCAGGATGTGGAGGATGATTTGCGGAGAGTTGGATGTAAGAGATGGAGACAACGGGCTCAAGATAGAGATGAATGGTTTCTACTGATTAAGGAAGCCCAGGCCCTTCATGGGCTGTAGTGCTAATAATGATTGAATAAGAACCACCCTGTGTATTTATTTCTAAATGGAACTCTCGTCTCAATTTCTTTATAGTTTCATTGCAAACTATTCTGCAGATTACTTGTAGTGAAGCCTGTAAACTTTGGAGGAGAATAGTAAGCTTCAGGACTGATTGTCGTTAAACGAATCTAATGATTTACGCTTCGTCACCGAAAAATAAAAGGAATTGACTGGGTCACTGGCTGAGAAGAAACTGTCTACTGAAGGTTGCACTGGAAGGAATGGTGAAAGAGAGAAGAGTTCGGGGTAGAAGAACATATCAGATGATAGACGACATTAAGATATATGGATCATATGAGGAGACAAAGAGGAAGGCATAAAATAGGAAAGATTGGAGAATGCTGGATTTGCAGTGAAAGACCTGCCCTTGACCAGAACACTGAATTAATGAGTGGACAGAGCATAATGGAATGAAACTGGACATATTTTTTGCCGAAACAGCTGTGGATGAATACAGAGAGAATTGTAATAATTATTATTGAAACAGAGTAAATAACAAGAAGTGCACGTAAATTAGCACAGCGGTATCAACAAGCAGTTGAGAGAGACACAAGGATAATACGGTGTGAGGAGATGGAGAGGTCTGAACCTTGTCAGACAGATGATAGACAGCAGTTTGCTGCCTTGAAAGTTAACACCGAATTTTGTAAAAGTCGCGAACCAAGAGACAAGCACTGTCGTCGATAACGGAACACAAGATAGCGCGCCAGCTGAGATTCGAATGATGGATCACGCCAGTAACGAGGCCAGCTGGCTGCTGTAATGAACACCGTCCCGAGTCGAAACGTAACACTTCGGCGATATGCTGTGCATCTAGTTGGTCGTGATTAATTGTGCGGTGCGGTATTAACGTCCTAGCTTAATTAGTGGTCTTTTGTAGAGGAGGCAGAAGGCGGAACTTGCTAATAGTTCAGTGCACTCTGTCCAAGCCGTGTGAATGGAAGAAGTAAATGTTGAAGTGTTATCATCAATAATAACGGCAAGGACATCAGCGTAACTCAGGCTGTAGGATCGTTTGCCTGCTGCTCTCGGGCGTGGATCTGTTACTCAACTGTAAGGAGAATGTCGGATAATTCACGGCGATTTCTCAGCCTCATCTCGTGAAATACCACCGACGTTGAATAACCTAGTAGTTGATACAGCGTCGTTAATAATTAACATAAAATTCTGAAGTTTGTGGAAATAACAAAGACAAACATGTTCAGACAAAATATTTTCCTATGATGTATTCAGAAAAACAGGAAGGCCTAAGAGTTTCCTATATTAGCCAACAGATATCACTAATAACGATCTTCACCCCCCCCCCAAACGTAATTATTACGAAATTAGAAACACTGCAAAATTATTGAAACGGTGTCAAATGAGATGAACTTTTTTCTTTTGAAGGAAATAGCAGCAACAAAAGATATTCTATAGCACATATTTATCAAAATATATCTTAACTAGTGGCTTGTGCAGCAAATGCTGCAAACTAAGTTCATTAGACGTTCAAATAAACATTTTTCAGATTTATTTTCAATGAAGAATGCCAGACATTCTGAAAGTTATTTGCTTCCATAATAATGAAAGATACTCTCTCTCGAGCCAATACTGAAGAGAACCACGCATATAAATATCTACACCACACCGTCATTAAATATATGAAAAGAACCCAACCCCACTTGATTAATAACTATACAAATATTTGATTTTTAATAATATTATTATCTTACGTATGTTTTATAGTTTTCAGTAACATCTTACTATATATACTATATAGCCGCCGCTCAGTAAAATATAGAAATCAAAATCTAATTTAAGTTATTCTTTACATCTACTTATATAGCCCCAAAACGTTCCACTTTCATATCATCAATATAGCATTAATATGTATAATTAATGAAAAATAGTCACATCACGGTATTAGCTGCAATAATATTTCATTTCTAATGATAATGTCATGAAACCACCTCAAGTTTTGTAGTTTTTAATATCCAATACACAGCTGTACCCAGAAAATTACACACCACAGAATCGAACCTGTAAATTATTTTTAGTAAGTTGTTTTTAATAACCAATTTAATTTGAGTTCTAAATATGTCAGCATTCTTGCAGATCATGGCCTTCGTGTAATATTGTTTACTGTAGTGTGTGTTTTGTTTTATTCTGAAATGCAATTAGCTAGTCTCAAAACTGACAACAGATGGATTTTGGAAAATAGGAAAATTACGTTGAAAAATTGACATTTCACTGAAAACTACTATTTTTCTGAAAAACTTTGAGTTCCAAGCTTCAAAGTGAGGGGTCATTTATTAAAATGCGTTGAGCCGTTTTCCCGTAATTTCCATTACCAGTTCAAATTATATATATACTATTAAATAAATATATTTAAATCGCATTAGTACATATATGTATTAGTCTCCCTTCATTGGTAGAGAATATCTGACAATTCACTAGTAAGTTACAAATATTAGTACTTTTGTGAATCACAATAATGAAACTTCATTGGTAGTTTGTAAGTATGGGATGGTAAAGTACTACTGTAGAAAAGTCTTTTGTGGAACAAAAACTCTAGTATTTTTACTACTTGGTAGAGAATTTACTTGTAATATAGAACACCATACCTTTGTGAAATAGGCCCCTGGTGAAAAGACTGCCTTTGAGTTACAGGGCAGATCTGCGGTATTAAATTTGTTTAAGTCTATAGAGAAGTATACGAGTATATGAAGCTTAGATTTGTCTTCAGCAGTATTTTGTGATACCTTTCTCTACAGACAAAATAAAAAAAAAGCTCTAGTGGTTATTGGCTGTCAGTCGATAGTGTGTTCCTCCAAATTGACTACGTGCATACATTTTGAACTCGTTCACTCACGCCCGACAGGCAGGTTAGCTGTCCGTTACACCACATAGAATTGGAATGGATTTCTGATGTTTCGGAAAGCGAACTGACGAGGATCAGTGCCCATTGAGTCCGGCAGGCTGGTGGTTCACTGTTGATCAACTAATGTCATTATAGCGTCTCCATCTGCTGTTGGGAAACTTAATCCAGTGGCAATTATACTGGAACGGAACTAATAAATTTTATGCGAAGTCATAATACGTTCTGAGGAGCATTCGCGATATTTCGTGAGTTACAGTTTCCTCCAGCATTAATAATCGAGCTTTCTGCCTATTGAAGAATCGAAACTCTCTTGAAGTCACAATATGTATGTATGTATTTATTAACACTACAATTGGGTATACACCCGGTGGCAGTGATATATAATATACAATAATACCATTACAATTATACAATAATTACAGCAATAAAAGAAATAAAATAAAATAAACCTAAATTTATTTCTAACTATAAATAAATAGATGCAATAAACCTAGGACTATAAATAAAAAGTATTCTATAATAACGCATAACAATAAGCAAAAGTAAACCTAATTTATAAGTACTTCTATTTCACCCAACTATTACCAATTTAACTAATTACATATCACCTTATTTAATTACAAATCAACTTAAATACATATCATTCTTAATTTATTTACATATCAACTAAATTACATATCGTCTTAATTAATTACATATCAACTTAATTAATTACATGACACAACTTTGAAAATGTAATTGTAGGTGCAGTGTAATTATCTGTCTAATCTTTTCAACCTTTCCTTAAATGTATTGATTTTGAGAGGACCACCCTGAAAGATTGCCGCAGGTAAGCTGTTCCAGTCTACTATTGTGCGGTTAACAAAGTAAAATTTTGCCACGTCTGTTCTTTGTTTTCGACATTTAAACTTCCTAATATGATCTGCCCCGCCTAATTATGATGGTGTTGCTAATCTAGCATTGATGTCGGTCCATGCTTTCTGTCCCATTTGTGCCTTAAAGAATGCGGTGAGTCTGGTTTTTCGTCGCCTTGATTTGAGAGATTCCCACAGAACATTAAACATTAAACAGAAAATAATTTATAATGTACTGGTTTCGGTGTATATTACAAGTTATAGAACTTAGTATTCACTGTAAAACAAAACATAGGTAAAACAATTTAATCTTCTAGGTGACTGAACCTCCGCACGAGTGTCATGAAGATGACGTACACTTGGTCAAAATGAAAGTGGCCGGCGTCTGAGAGACTAAGTTCGAATCGGGTATTTCCGTGAGCGCTCGGGACAGCCAGGCTTTGTTCAAAAGATTGCGTATATTCTTCTAGTAGTTATAATGGGAAACACAACTATTAATCACTAACATCTTCCGAAAAAATATTTCATATACGAGATTTAAAACAGACAGATCGTTCAGAGTGTTTAAACAGTGAATATTGCAACAAAAACACTATATACTGTATAACAGGTTCTCAAATAGAGTACGACCATTGTTCATTACAATGCCGTTTTCACTGCAGTATACTCTTAGCGTAGTGGTAGAGCGTTAGCTAAATGTTCGTGAGGTTGCAACTTCAGATCTTCGATCTTCGTGAAGCTACTAAACTTTTCTTTGCCTCTTAAATGCAGCAGTGAAAATATAACAGGATTTCGTCATTTTTTAATCCTTAGAATACTTTTAGATTTATTATTTTTTTCGTGTTAATAGAAAGTTTTGACGCTAGATGGAAGTAACACTAAAGACGATAATTAGGGGCTTTCATATTGTGACAGCCACCTCGAGACTCGAACACGCGTCCCGCAAGAGTCGCGCGGGAGTCGACACGGGCTCCACGGTGCACTGGGGGGGGGGGCGGCGCGCGGCATGGAGAGGAGAGGAGAAACGGCGGCATTCTGGGCCCCAGGAGAGAGGGGAAGTAGCAGCTGGTGACTGAGCGGAGAAATCCAGTGAAGTCTGGGCGTCTGTCGATTGTTCGCGAGATCGCGAACTCTCCAGAAACTATGGTTTGGGTTATAAAAGAAGAGACGCGAGTGAACTTGGGTAGTAGATCAGTTTAGTGAGTTGCAGTGTTGTTACAGGCAGATTTGGACAGTAAGCGAGTTAGTCTTGTGTAGCAGTGAAGCCAGCTTCGAGACCAGAGCGCGACTTGAGTTGTGTCCGTAACTGTGGAGCCTGAAGCCCGGAGTTCGAGTGCAGTGGACCGCAGTTGGGGGACCTGAGTTCGAAGTTCAGCGGATCGTCTCTGAAGGTCTGTGGTTCGAGATTCTGTGAACGCGAGTGACTGAGCTAGAAGAACTAGCCAAGACAAACGAGCTGTGAACTGAGAACTGACAGTTCTGTGTTGTAAATAGTGCTTTGTGAATATTAGTTAAGATTAACAGTTCATTGTTGTTCGTAATAGTCCAAGTAAATTGACATTGACTGTGTTACTGTGTGGAGAGCAAATTCCATTGTTAACGGGAGTGGAATTAAATTTTAGAAAGTGAAGAGTAATTGTTGAAAGAATAAAATTACATTGTTGTTCAGTAATAAAATTTACAATATTAAAATGCCGTGTTAATTATTTTATTAATCCCTGCTGCTTTACACTCTCTGGCCTAGGGAACATTCCGTAAATATGTTGACGGCTAAATAAATTGGCAATAATTAATTTGCAAGTTGTGTTACAGGGAATATGATTATTGTAGTAAACTAAATTCGTGATCATCAGGGTCTAAACGTAGTAATTGTAAACAGCAAGAAAAAACATAATTCTGTTGGCAAGATATATCCTGATTTCCTGGAATTATAACCATAAATTTTCACCAATTTTTTTAAATAAATAAATAATTATCTGTAAGTAACATGAAGTAACATAAGCAAACTTATTTGACTATATTACACTAAAAGGAGTTGTGAAAAATAAAAGGAAGGACAGAACAAAAAATTCTCTACGGAGATTCGAAGCATGCTGTGGAGGTAGCCCAAATCAGAGCCTTGTATTATGGAGTTAACTAAGTGGCGGACGGAGGTTTGCGGTAGTGAACTGTGCGCTTACCCGAAGGAACTTAGAAAATTTTATACATCTTGATTACACAACTTTTAACACTGTATCACTTCGGAATATGTATGATAAGAACTTTCTTGTGTTAAATATTATTAACGTACTTTCTCAACATGTTTCGACCTATTTTCGGACATCTTCGGAACTGGTCGTTGTTGGTCTTGGCGCCTCTTGTTTCCTGTGTGGGTGCGTTCGTAGTGTAGAGTCAAAGAGTGTATGTGTTTTGAAATTGAGTTGTGTGTTGAGAATATCGTTGGGGTGTGTTTTCGTGTGTCTGTATATTTCATATTGTTCTAGTGTGTTGAGTTTCTGGCTTTTTGGTTGGATGTGCAGTATTTCCATGTCTGTGTTGATGTCTCTGTAGGTGTGGTTGGCATTTGTGATGTGTTCTGCATATGTGGAGGTGTTTTGTAATTTTGTTATGGCTGTGATGTGTTCTTTGTAACGTGTTTGAAATGACCTGCCTGTCTGTCCTATGTAGAAGTTGTTGCAGGTGTTACATTTGAGTTTGTAATAATAATAATAATAATAATAATAATAATAATAATAATAATAATAATAATGATGGTTTATTTTAACTGGCAGAGTTAAGGCCATTCGGCCTTCTCTTCCACTCAACCAGTAAGATAAAAAATTACTACAGTGCTATGAATATAACATAATTAATACAATACAATACAATGCAATTCAAAGCAATACAATACTACAAATACAAGACAATATAATATATAATTAATATAATACAAAGACAATTCTTTTCGTCTTCACAACACCAATAAAATAATTATGTAATAATAATAATAATAATAATAATAATAATAATAGTAATGATAGCCATATTAAATTAAATTAAATTATTAAGCTCGATCACAAGTATAATATCAATTTGACTGCACCCGTAAGAAATCGTTTAGCCTTTTCTTGAAAGTGGTTATTGTCTGGCAGCCCCTAATCTTCTGAGGTAGAGAATTCCATTCACGGGGACAGTAAAAGAGGATGAATAGTGGGATGTTCTATGGCTAGGAATTGCTAGGATTTGGCTCTCCTGTGACCTGGTGTTTAGATTGTGACTGGAGGATAAGTAGTTAAACCGGGAACGAAGATAATTTGGAGTAGAAGTGTGGAGAACTCGAAACAGAAGAGAGAGCGAATGAAGTGTTCTACGGTTACTAAGTTGCAGCCAGGATAAAGATTTGAACGAGGGTGTAATGTGGTCAAATTTGTGAGCATACGCGTGTATATACGCGTATGTGGTTGTATTTGTTTGTTTGTGTGTTGAGATGTTTTTGTAGAGTGTTATTTGTTCTGTATGCGATGTTGTAATTTAATTTCTTGAATGAGGTTGCAATTTTATGTGTGTTTTTGTTTTCGTATGTTAGTGTGATGTATTTTTCGTGTTCTTGTGTTTGTGTTGTATTTTCTGTTTTTTTTTTGTGGTTTTGTTTTGTCTTATGTATTATGTTGTCTATTATGTTGGGGTTATATCCGTTTTCTTGTGCTATGAAACTAAACACACTAGAACAATATGAAATATACAGACACACGAAAACACACCCCAACGATATTCTCAACACAAATTCAAATTCAAATTTCAAATTCAAATTCAAATTTCAAATTTATTTACAATTTACATTTGAATTGAATACATATGAATAGATACCCGAAATGAGCATAATGCTCGTGTTCGGGTACAGTCCAGTAGTCTACATAAATTTTACAGGGTTCAAATAATAATGCTGATGATATAAATAATAATAATAATAATAATAAAAATAATAATAATAATAATAATAATAATAATAATAATAATAATAGAATAATCGTGACAGAAATGATACAAAGATTGCAATACAAAATAATTCATTAATAATAATAACAATAATAATAATAATAATAATAATAATAGTGATAAAACAAAATTATTTACAATAATAAAATAAATACTAAGACGGATAAAATAAAATATAAAACCACTAGCTAGAGTTAACACAACTTAAATAAGCATATAATAACCGGAAAAAATGCCAAACTCCAAAATCAACAGAAAAGTTTGTTGTATCGCAGACGACAGCAACCGCCGTATTGACATTGTGTTGTGTATTAATGGTAGTAGTGGGGAGCTGAAAGTCTACGTAACTGCCATTCTCTTCGAATCTTCTCGTAAAATCATGGGAAGTAAATGCTGAAAAAACAAAATGTCTACGAGTCAACTGTTCATTATTACCAGGATAAATACATATAATACTGAAATATATTAATCGAGTTTCAGTTATAGATCTCTCCTTTTGTGCAAGAGGTATCATATCAAAATATTTTATAAATTGCGGGGAAAATATAAATTTCAATAACTTTCTAGTGACAATATATAATGACAAGCACAATCAAGTGTATCTGTGGCGATGCTAAGGAATCATTTATTGGAGATATACACTGTTATTAATTAAGAAAATGATCTATTTATATTTATTACAATGTTTTATCTTATAGGTAACACAACTCAATTTCAAAACACATCCACTCTTTGACTCTACACTACGAACGCACCCACATAGGAAACAAGAGGCGCCAAGACCAACAACGACCAGTTCCGAAGATGACCGAAAATAGGTCGAAACATGTTAACAAGGCACGTTAATAATATTTAACACAAGAAAGTTCTTATCATACATAGAAAATTTTAACTGCTCAAGAGGCCGTCCAGTTTCATTTTGACCAAGTGTACACTTTCCTAATATACGTTTCATACGATTCGCAAACAATTCATTTTTTTTATCATGTCGCGAATGATATTACTGGTTACAGCACGTTATTTTCTTCACCTTTCATTTAAAAGAAACACATAAATTTCATTTATTGTACAGTCTTAGAAAAATGGTTTTGCCGCACAGATGCTTAAAATCCCAGAATAGAGGCAGTACACATAATCAGAGGACGAGCGACCTGGTTCACATGAGGAAGACTGTAGTGAGATCAGATAAGGTAGTTCCTAAAAATCTAATTTGGCCGTCTCTTCAGTTTTGGCAACTAATACCAGATATCACCAAAGAGGGTAAAATCACAATTTTATGTATTGAAATAATAATTACTTACTTACAAATGGCTTTTAAGGAACCCGAAGGTTCATTGCCGCCCTAACATAAGCCCGCCATCGGTCCCTATCCTGTGCAAGACCAATCCAGTCTCTATCATCATATACCACCTCCCTCAAATCCATTGTAATATTATCCTCCCATCTACGTCTCGGCCTCCCTAAAGGTCTTTTTCCCTCCGGTCTCCCAACTAACACTCTATATGCATTTCTGGATTCGTCCATACGTGCTACATGCCCTGCCCATCTCAAACGTCTGGATTTAATGTTCCTAATTATGTCAGGTGAAGAATACAATGCGTGCAGTTCTGCGTTGTGTAACTTTCTCCATACTCCTATAACTTCATCCCGCTTAGCCCCAAATATTTTCCTAAGCACCTTATTCTCAAACACCCATAACCTATGTTCCTCTCTCAGAGTGAGAGTCCAAGTTTCACAACCACACAGAACAACCGGTAATATAATTGTTTTATAAATTCTAACTTTCAGATTTTTTGACAGCAGACTGGATGATAAGAGCTTCTCAACCGAATAATAACACGCATTTCCCATATTTATTCTGCGTTTAATTTCCTCCCGAGTGTCATTTATATTTGTTACTGTTGCTCCAAGATATTTGAATTTTGCCACCTCTTCGAAGGACAAATCTCCAATTATTGTATTTCCATTTCGTACAATATTCTGGTCACGAGACATAATCATGTACTTTGTCTTTTCGGGATTTACTTCCAAACCGATCGCTTTACTTGCTTGAAGTAAAATTTCCGTATTTTCCCTAATCGTTTGTGTATTTTCTCCTAACATATTCACGTCATCCGTATAGACAAGAAGCTGATGTAATCCATTCAATTCCAAACCCTGCCTGTTATCCTGAACTTTCCTAATGGCATATTCTAAAGTGAAGTTAAAAAGTACAGGTGATAGTGCATCTCCCTGCTTTAGCCCGCAGTGAATTGGAAAAGTATCAGATAGAAACTGACCTATACGGACTCTGCTGTATGTTTCACTGAGACTCATTTTAGTTAATCGAACTAGTTTCTTGGGAATACCAAAGTCAATAAGAATATCATATAATACTTCCCTCTTAACCGATTCATGTGCCTTTTTGAAATCTATGAATAACTGATGTACTGTACCCTTATACTCCCATTTTATTGAAATAATAATAATAATAATAATAATAATAATAATAATAATAATAATAATAATAATAATAATAATATATTAATTAGTCCCACGCCGTGGCATCGTGATCTAAGGCAACCTGCCTAGATCTTGCGTTACGGACAGAATTTTTCTCATGAAATTTCGGCCAGTGTATGGGACCGATGCCCACCTAGCATCGTCATGCATTTGGGGAGCTACGATAGGTAGCGAAATCCGGTTGCGAAAACCAGCTATAACGGCTGGGGGTATCATCGTGCTAACCACACAATACCTCTATTCTGGTTGGAAGATCGTCCACCTCTGCTTCGGCATGTGAACGTGAAGCCAGCAGTCGGCTGGTTGGTCTGGCCCTTTATGGGCTGTGGCGCCACGGAATATATTAATTAACAGTAACAATATTAATTAACATAACAGTTAGAAAATAACTGCCAGTCGTAGTATTTGTCAGTACCCGAAATTCGAAACGAAGTTGGTAATAGAAAATTCAATCTGACAGCTAGAAAATCAATATAATCCACTAGCATATGTAGTAATAGGGGAAAAATGGTTAGGTTTCACCCTTAGGGTATTAAGTAAGCTAATCCGGACTATAGTTGAGGTAATAAAATTAGTTTTGTTTCGTGTTTGTCTGATCATGCGCACTGCCTCCTTTCTGGGACTTACAAAGTATCTGTGCGAAAAAAAAAAATATTTTTTTCTAAGTCTGTATGTTACCGTAAATGTACGAAGACTGGTAGGGGAGAGTCGGGTAGTATCGGACAGTGAGTTTCTTTCATCTACCATACGATGATAGTACCTGATTGACATGGTTACGCTTCTGTGATGTCGCATAGAGAAACGTAACCATGCCATTCAGGTATTACCATATGGTGGTAGATGAAAGAAACGCACTGTCCGATATTACCCGATGTCCGATACTACCCGACTCTCCCCTAAATGTTAGAAGTTACCGGTATAACCTAACATTAACCGTTATAGTGCGGTAAAACCCCGAAATATCTTATTACATTCATACATTTTGAACTTTTACCAAGAAATGTTGGTAAATCTCAGGATTTGCCGATGCGAGCTGGTAAAAGCTAGATCGAAGAATCCAGAACGAAGAATCCTGCCTCCGTTGTACAGGTTCAGACATAATTACAGGAACGATACAGTGAAGCAGCTCCGAGAGGCTGCCAAAGAAGGTCTTGAAATGCAAGCGAAGAAAATGAAAGCAGCCACTTGTAACAAAATTCCAAAACTTTCAGTCGGACATAATTTGAGAATTAAAGTAGCGGATGTAGACCGGGCAAAATTGACGCAAAATCAATAATAGCAGTGGTCATAAAAATTCAAGATGACGAGTTTTGTAAACTTGGTACCAAAGCTGGCAAACTGAAGTCATTGTACATTAGGAACCAATTTACATTGTGCAAAGAAAATTTTATCATCATCGAAGAAGTAGGAAAAGAAGAAATTAGTGTACGGGAAGTGATTGGCAAACTATCTTTTGTTGGAGGTCAAAGGTTCAAAAAGTGTAATTGTTTAAAAAACTGTTGAAGAAAAGAATGTTTGTGTAAATCATCTTCCATGTTGTGTAATACTACATGTTATAAAAGCCAACCTTGTTGTAGCAAGAATTAACATTCATAATTTTTGTTTTACTTTATTTGTGGACCTGGGCCGTTTAAGGGAATATAAAGGCTTTGTTAATTTATATACGGAATAATATAACAGACAGTGGTTAAAACTATAATATTTTTCACTATTTTTAATAGGCTACGGAATACTGTTTATTATAATCACATTGGAATGTAAAAATATTTAAATAACTTCAATTTAAAATAAATATAAATTATTTCAGTCATTGCTGTGGTATTTTTATTTATGTTTTTAAATAGATCCTAAAAAAGCAATAAGAAGATGAATCGGAAATGGATATGTAAAAGTGCGAAGAACGGCAAATCTTAGTAAAGATTTTTTTTATTAAATTAATACGACTTTGCCACAACTGATCGGTAAATCCTGAGATTTACCAACATCTCTTGGTAAAAGTTCAAAATGTATACATCTAATAAGAAATTTCGGGGTTTTACCGCACCATAACGGTAAATGTTAGGTTATACCGGTAAATTCTAAGATTCATCGGTTTTCGTACATTTACAATAACATGTACACTCCAATAACAAGACACATTTTCGTTTTATGATTGTACATTAAAAGCATTCTCTACTTCTCCAAGAGTAAGCGGTTTTATTCAATTAGACACTGTACGACTTAAGTATACAAAAATAATGTACATATTCCGGACCGGCAGACAAACGCTGTACTGTCTGAGCCACGCCGGTAACTCACAGATATATTATCTCTTACAGCGTATTCCGAATCTCACCAGTCCGGTGGAATCAATGACGTCACGTTGCAACGAAAATAAGGAACAAAACTGCTTGAAGAATCCATGCTGTCATGGCGACTGTGTAAGTGGTTATCTGTGCTACGCTAGCAAAATTTTGCGAAATTTCCCTACTGCCATCTCGTTCAAAGAAAAGAGATCATAAACAACTTATTTCTTGAACCGGTAGTAATAACTGGTCCGTTGACATGTTCGCTCATAAGCCATTAACATATTGTTTTTACGTTGTGCTCATTACAAACAATACAGCAGAACACACCGCCATGACACAACAGTGCACGATGTTATTCGTCTGCTAATTCCCGCCCTATACAAGAACCAATCAGATTCACTGATGGCGGCTGATGGAGACTGCCACCACCTCTGCAAGTTGATGGCACCGGTGCGACACCGGTGGAGCATCAATGACGTCATCGGTGGAATTCGGAACACCGTGATGCCATCGGATTGCTCACCGGTGAGATTCGGAATACGCTCTTAGTTATTTTCACAACAGGGATGCATTACTAATAGTGCCCACGCGTTATCACACCCTGTTTATAGAATAAAAACTCCAGCAGTTTATCTATATACCATAAAGAAATATCCATTTTATCGAATTATATACGCCGATATTTCATTATAAAAGACGTATTAACTTTTTTCTTTCTTTCACAGGTTTTGATGCAATAAAAATGTGCGTCTGTAAAATTTATGACACTGTAAAATATGCTGTATCAGTTAGTCTGTTTACATTTCATCATTTCTGTACAGGAAACATTACACGTTCTGCGAACTTCACACAAGAGATTGTAGTTAAGATTGCACAGAATGTATGGAATTTTGTGATGAAAGAGCGTTTCTATCACGCCTCACTAACAGTTCCAATAATTGAGAGAAACTTAGAGCAGAGTGTTCCTCTAAACGAGGTTTGCTGGTTATCTTTTAATGAACATTTTATACTAAGTGCGATACTTCTAAGCGATATGTGAAAACGGGAACATTCGTACGCATTTTGCTCACTTCAGTCTACTCTGCGGTTGATATAAATCTCTATTAAATGTATTTTTGAACATGCGTAACTGTTGACAATTTACTACATATTTTCGTTTATCATCTTTACTTCGAAGTCTTTCTATGTATGTATTTTTTTTAATTAACGACTAATATCACATATAAATATCTTGGAGCAACAGTAACAAATATAAATGATACTCGGGAGGAAATTAAACACAGAATAAATATGGGAAATGCCTGTTATTATTCGGTTGAGAAATTTTATCATCCAGTCTGCTGTCGAAAAATCTGAAAGTTAGAATTTATAAAACAGTTATATTACCGGTAGTTCTTTATGGTTGTGAAACTTGCACTCTCACTTTGAGAGAGGAACAAAGATTAAGGGTGTTTGAGAATAAGGTGCTTAGGAAAATATTTAGGGCTAAAAGGGATGAAGTTACAGGAGAATGGAGAAAGTTACACAACACGGAACTGCACGCATTGTATTCTTCACCTGACATAATTAGGAACATTAAATCCAGACGTTTGAGATGGGCAGGGCATGTAGCACGTATGGGCGAATCCAGAAATGGATATAGAGTGTTAGTTGGGAGGCCGGAGGGAAAAAGACCTTTAGGGAGGCCGAGACGTAGATGGGAAGATAATATTAAAATGGATTTGAGGGAGGTGGGATATGTTGATAGAGAATGGATTAATCTTGCTCAGGATAGGGACCAATGGCGGGCTTATGTGAGGGCTGCAATGAACCTCCGGGTTCCTTAAAAGCCAGTAAGTAAGTAATCATATATAAAACAACAATATTTATTCACTTTGAGTTTTAGTATTTTACATTGAAATCCCAATTTGTATGAAGTGTCTTATTCTATTGTTAATTTTCGTGCTTTCCACTTGTTAATCTGCAGAACTCTCTATAGGAAGATAGGCCTATTACTTTTAAGCTAAAAAGACAGAGGATATTACCAGCGAATAGGGATTATAAAGAATGGACACTGAGCGAATTTTCCTGTGTTTTGTTTCTCTGTGCGCAGCGTTTAGTTCCACTTTCAAGCGCTAGAGGTAGTGTAATCGAGCATAGGCTAAGATAATAGTTGAGAATAGAATTGAGACACAGGATCCAAACATCGCCTACCTTATTGCATAATCCAGTAACGCTTTGCTTCAAATAAATTCAAGTTAACAGCTTTTCCTTATTTCTCAGTGACAAACTAGTTGTAATAATAATATTTTATATTTCAGATATAATAAATTATATTATAAAATAATTATATTATATTATATTATATTATAAAATACTATAATACATTATAAAATTAAGTATCGAATTCGTTTAATATTTGTATATAATATAATATAGGTATATGGTTTTACTTCTCGTAAGAGTTTTGTTTTTCCATTTTCAGCGCTATCAAATCATTACATATTTTAATTGTTGTTGGAGTCAACGTCTCAACTCTCATTATAAAGGAACTCTAGAGTCTAGACATTACAGTTAATGATGGATTTATTATTTTATGGATTCAATTTATTTTATTTGAGTACATAATGTACCTAGATGTATTAATTATATGTGTTATATTTCCACTGTGTCGACTGCTAGCTGGTGTGATGTCAGCGCCAACTCTAGGGAGAAAGCAGAATCTCACGCTTTAGCTGGCTTGAAGGTCATTGAAATGAGCCCGGCTACATCAAAGGTACCGACGCGAAGTGTCCATTCTTTATAATCCCTATTCGTTGATATTACATTAAAGCTAAAAATGCAATCATCAGTAAAGTAGTAAATGAAACCATATCGTTGTCACGTATGAGAGGGATACAAAAATACCTAAACAGAATTCTAACGAAAAGCTAATGCAATCAGTAAATCTCTTTGCCATCTTTAATGTTGCTCGTAATGCATCAAGGGACGTGGATTAATATGACGATAACGATGTGGCTAATAGAAAGATAGTAGAGAACTGACAGAAGAAGCAAGAGTGTTACCGAAACTTGTTAAAACTTTGGTATCAGTGTCACAGGATTAATGTTGGCACAAGAGGAGCGATACCTCACTTGTCCTACCAATTCTATAAAGCCATAAGACTGCACAAATCTTTTCTGTCAGTCAAACTCGTACGAAATCGTCTATATGGATTCTAACTCAATGGACTGAAAAAAAAAATCTGATGCGCCATTATTATTTTGCTTGTTAGCTTTCATTTCTTGTTAGGTTGTGCTTGTGTGCTTGGTTTTTTTTTGCTTGCTTGCTTTTTTGTCATTTATTTTACTTTGTTATCTTTAATTGTTCCTTTGTGTCCTATTTTCTTTTGTATGTTTTGTTTAATGCCAGCTTCCGATTTGAGGAGGCTCCGATAAATAAAATAATTATAATATAATATGGTACGATACGATACGATATCATTTAATACTGTATAATGTGATACAATGCCATTTAATATTATATAATATGATACGATGTCATTTAATATTGTATAATATGATACGATGTCATCCTTAGCTATAATTAGTAATCATTTGTACCCAAGAAAATTTTATTGTAAATGATTTCCTATGTTTTCTTATCATTTATCTTAATGTTTTTTTTTCTTTCAAATTGTCACATAATTGTTTTTAACCATTGTTCATTGTGAATTGATTACTAGGCCGATCTATCGAATCCTTATTTAGGGCGGCTTTTTTTTAAATATCATTATGTTACGATGTAATCATGTAATATGATACGATATCATTTAATATTGTATAGCCTAATGTGATATAATAATGTTAAACATTTAAATTATAGTGACCTTTGGATTTCAATAAAAGAAACTCTCTTTTTTGTTACTTAAACGACCGTAAATCACGTTGGACCGTATTCATAGACATTCTTAGCGCGGGCTTCCGGTGGATGATCAGCGAACTAACGTTTTTCGTATTCATAAACCAGTGTCAGCGATATGATATGATATGAATCCTGTACAAGTAACCAGTCGATAGCCGGGGCTAGTTTAGCACGCTCGTAGCGCGGACTAGCGAAATGTCTATGAGTAGTTCCCGTTAAGTTTAGTCTTATTTATTACTTCAGCCTTAGAACAAACACCCTTGAGGATGTACAGCAGGTAGTTTCACTCCCAGGGATTACTGGCGACATAAGACGAAGCACTTGAGTGAATCGCTTGTTCCTGAGCCAACAGTTTTATGACGGCAGAAGCTGGAATTGAACGTGCTTGAAGGTAATTCGATACATTCGTTACTCCGTTTTAGTAAAGCCACTTTATTGTCTAAACGATCCAACTTATTTGTTAAATGACTGCAGTTGCCAGCCTGATTCACCATTACATAAACAAAATCTTGCTGAGCAGTCGTACTTTGTAAGTGAAAATTCCCCAAGATTGGAGTTTAGAGCGTTAGTTTATGTTGGGTTTTCACGGTCGTTGTAATTTTAACTTGAAACAGCCTTTCCATACATTACAGGAGAGTTAACACGAGCTGTGATGTACTCAACGTCTAAGAGCAGAGTTAACGGCAAGTGAGAGCCACGATTCGAATCCCGCCTAGTATACATATTACGAGTTGCTTGGAAACCCGGCTCGAACTGATCCTATGCCATGGAAGTCCCATTTCGCATCTGTTCCATAAGGCTATAACAATAAAATTCTGGCATATTTTCATACTCAAATATCGATTTTGATATAAAAATACCAGTCATTGATTATTTATAGCCACTGCAACTGTAAGATGATATCACGACTGGCTGTTGGATATGGCACATACACTATCAGTATGATCAGCCTAATGTTTAGTGATTAGCGACGTTTGCTACTAACCAAGAGATTTAGGAATAATTTTGAGGGAAAAATTGTTCCAGGGCCGGGTATCGAGCCCGGGACCTTTGGTTAAACGTACTACCGCTCTACCACTGAGCTACTCGGGAACTCTACCCGACACCGATCCAATTTTTCCCTCTATATCCACAGACCTCAAAGTGGGCTGACAACCGTCAAGCAACCAACATTGAGTGCACACTAATACTGTGTGACTTAAATTATGGTTTTCTGTTAAAGAACAGTGACGTGTATTATGCAAATCAAGCTCTCAGGTATAACTCCCTGTAAACTTGATTTGAATAATTTCGAGGAAAAAATTGTTCCGGGGCCGGGTATCGAACCCGGGACCTTTGGTTAAACGTACCAACGCTCTACCACTGAGCCACCCGGGAACTCTACCCGACACCGATCCAACTTTTCCCTCTATATCCACAGACCTCAAAGTGGGCTGACAACCGTCAAGCAACCAACATTGAGTGCACACTAACACTGTGTGACTTAAATTGTGGTTTTCTGTTAACGAACAGTGACGTGTATTATGCAAATCAAGGTCTCAGGTATAACTCCCTGTAAAGTTGATTTGAATAATTTTGAGGGAAAAATTGTTCCGGGGTCGGGTATCGAACTCAGGACCTTTGGTTAAACGTACCAACGCCCTACCACTGAGCTACCCGACACCGATCCAACTTTTCCCTCTATATCCACAGACCTCAAAGTGGGCTGACAATCGTCAAACAACCAACATTGAGTGCACACTAAATCTGTGTGACTTAAATTGTGGTTTTCTGTTAACGAACAGTGACGTGTATTATGCAAATCAAGCTCTCAGGTATAACTCCCTGTAAAGTTGATTTGAATAATTTTTTCCCTCAAAATTATTCAAATCAACTTTACAGGGAGTTATACCTGAGAGCTTGATTTGCAAGAGATTTAGGGTTCGATACCCGACTGTGCTAAGGAATTTTTCTTTGTTTAAGAATTGAAGGTTTCCCTGCAAAAGGGGGTGGCTCCACTTTATGGTGAAATTAATATTTTGCTTGTTTTATACGTTAAAGAAATATGCCCGACTTTTTAGTGCAAGAACGATGTGATTCCGAGCATTTGGTAGTAAGTTACAGTGGAATTGGAGCTGAGCTACCAATCCTTTGTTGCGAAAAGGAGGTAACTGCTGGAGCTATATACAGGGTGTTTCCGAGGTGGCTTTACAAACTTTCAGGGATGATGGGGAGGGCACATGTATCAATTTGAGATAAGGAACCATGGTCCGGAAATGACCGAGTCCAGAGTTACAGGCAAAAATAGTTGTGTGGAAATGAAATAATTTTATTCCTCTGTGTCACCTTATTTATGTGTATTTATCTGTATATCTTACACATACTGTATTCATCTGATGTTGTTTACGTTGTCTACTTACAGTATTCCATTCAGTGCGCTGTCTGAGGGGTGGGGACAGGAAACTACACTAAAGCAATGCAGATAGCGTAATGTGTAACGGACATGGTCGGTCCTGATATGCACGTCTGTAGACAGCAGTGTATGTGTACAAGCTGCAGTGTCCAGTCGATCAGTCCTAGTGAAATGGAGGAGTACACGAGAGCGGAATAAGCAGACCTGATTTTCGAATACGGATGAGCCAATGGGAACAGTAGACAAGCTCACAGATTGTATCGGTGCAAGTACCCACGTAGGAGACATCCGGCCCATATCATTTTTCCACGACTGTTCCAAAAGTTAAGGGAAGAAGGGCACGTGGTGCGAAATTACAATCCATTTCCACACAACTATTTATGCTTATAACTTTCGACTCAGTCATTTCCGGACCAGGGTTCCTTATCTCAAATTGATACATGTGCCCTTCGCCATCATCCCTGAAAGTTTGTAACACCACCTCGGAAACACCCTGTATATAGACTGAACCGTAAGTAGTGTCATTAATTTGAGGGGGTTATTCTTTGAGATATTTCAAACAAAAATGTTTAATACAGTTTTGCTCGGTTTTGCTTCCTTCTAGGGATAAAAATTATTTTATATGAAATATAGGATATTTTGGGAAAGCCATTGATTTAATTCCCAGTATGCCCAGCCATTTTAAGAGATCAGTGTATTATGATAATAAATTATTGAATTAATTTCAGTTTTGTCCTTTAAATGTGCAGAAATATGATCTAAGCAAATGTAACTTTTCGTTCTGCAAAGGCATTTTACAGTGATATATACAGAGTGAATGATGAAACTCCTAGGTACGTAGGACAAAGTCTGAAAAAGGAAAGAAACTCAGTTAAAATTGGAATTTTTTAGAATGTTTTTTGTAGTTTTCCACAACTTTGTAAAAGTCGTTCTTGCAGGTAGCTCTTCAATTGTTTCTTGGCATGTATGGCTTGGTTGTTTGTATTGTCCGTAGTTGAAGTTAGCAGGTGTTAGAAGAGAACTAGCGCACCCTACCGAAGTCTGCTATGAATATCCCATTACGGGATCACCAGGGTCGCTGACAACCCGATGGACCTACATTCATTAGTATATTACAACTATTTTGAATTATTATATGCAGATAATATTAATAATAATAATAATAATAATAATAATAGTGGCTTTATTTAACCTGGCAGAGTTAAGGCCGTAAGGCCTTCTCTTACACTCAACCAGGATTAAAACTTCCTTACACAGTTGAACATAAAACTGGATCAGAATTAAGAAATTACATACTGATACAATTTGGGTACTTAATGAGCTCAAAAGAGGTAGTTACATAAAAATTTACCTATAAAATAAAAGTAAACATAGTGAAATACATATTAATGTTGTTGGAATAAAATACGAATCACATAAAAACAGAAGCCGATAATTCAACAAAAAAATATACCCAGTAAAAATAAAAATAAACACATTAGTATACATAGGCCTATTATTATTAGATTGTAATTAAGTAGGATTTACATAATTAAACCAGAAACCGACAATTGAATAAAATGTACACAAAAAAAATAGATTAATAATAAAAAACAACACAGTGGAATACATATTGGCGTTCAGTGATAAATAAACACGATTTACATGATTACACAATAAAAATAAGAAACCAAAAAAATAAAAATAAATACATTGGAACACATTCCATTAAATATTTGCAACGTGTTAGGTCTGGCAACTCATCATAAGATATTTTTCTTATTTACATTTAAAGGAAATTAAAGTTCGGCAGCCCTTGACTTCAGGCGGCAGAAAATTCCAGTGACGAGAAGTAGCAACAGTGATAGATGAAGAATAAAGAGATGATGTGTGGAGTGGTATTTCTAGCGTGTTATCATATTGTGACCGAGTATTTAAGTTATGATACCGAGAAAGACTGTGGAATCGGACAGATAAGTAAGAGGGAGTAGAGGTGTGCAAAATTCGATATAAGAGAGAAAGGGAATGTAACTTTCTCCTCTCATTTAACCTGAGCCACAATAATTTATCGAAAGAAGGCGAAATGTGGTCGTAGTAGCGGACATTACAAATGAAACGAACACACGCATTATGAACACGTTGCAGTTTCTGGGATAAATCCACCCTGAAATCACTGAATAAAGCGTCACAATAATCGAAATGAGGCATAATAACTGTACAAGCGTCTGCTTTAATTTAGCTGGATAGTGGTACAATCTTTTTAATGAGTGAAGAGTGGAAAATACTTTCTTGCATGTGTGTTTGATATGCGTGTCCCAGGTAAGGTTAGATTCAAAATGAACTACAGTTGAACTGAATGGAATGATCGCTTTATTCAGAGTCACAGGAGGAAGGTTCAGCTTATTAATATCTCAGTATGCATCTTTAGATAAAATTGTCACAGTAAACGAAGTCGTTTGTACCAAGGAATTAAAAAACATTAACAGTTACATTGAAATATGTATGATTCATAACCATGTACCTCTATATTATTTATTATCCTTTTTTTCTATGTAGCATAACTCTGTTGTCTCCAACACTTCAGAGCTGGTAATTATATTGAGCTGAAGGAACATTTCTGCTCAACGGAGTCAGAAGCTGAAGGTAATAACTTGTATTCCAGGCCTCTGTAGTTGAACACTTCGCTTAATTTGCGGCGTAAAGCCCAACACTTGACCATTGCCGTGTGACCATTGCTTCTGACAGATCAAGAGGATCAGCCTTATTCCTTGATCAAAGCTTTCGCACTCTCTTTGTAATCATGGCTCAGTTCAATTGAGCTAGCTTGTGCAAGGTTTCGGTGAAGTGTAAAATCGTTACAGAGGCCGGAACTGGCCCGCAGGATTCTACTTACCCCCGCGGAAGCAGTTTCATCTGCCGCCTGAACTTGACATTTCCTCTTAACTGAATTCCACGGACCTTAAAGATAACGTTATATTCAACAAAACATTCAAAGTGTCAGCGTCATTAATATTCAGCACATCACATGGGAGCTATTCCAGGAATGTAAACATAATAATTCTGAATCTGATTTCGTTATGATTTGTGCGAGATCGTGCGTATTTGCTTGTTTTCCGCACAGAACCAATACGCGGTAAGTGTGAAATACCACATTCAGTATTCCCAACGTAACACACATAACAATTTCCCTCTTCTTACCGCTTAAGCGCGACATTCATTTTACTGCTTTAGGCTTTTAACATATTATTTTTAGAGACGTTTAACATAGTAATAATTATAAATTGGAAACTTACCACTGCAATTTCACCTAAATTGCAATGTTAATTATTGTTTTTAAATATTTGCAAAAATTAAGTAAACTCTACTACTCCACGAAACTTATTGCATTCCTGATACAAGTAACATTAAGGAAGCCGTGAAAAATTCAACAAGATTCCAGATGCCGATGTTATTACTGCAATATGTTATATAAATAATATTGTTAAAATATTAAAATGAAAAATAAATCATTACATAACCTTACCGTTTGTTTTAAGTTCGCAATTATAGACTGGGGGGGAAAAAAGACAGACGTATATCACGGCCTGCTGGAGTATAGTAAACACAGAAAACATTTTATAGCAACAATGTTGAAGAAAGATATTTTGGTTTTCCGAAGTTGCCGTCATTAAACAGAAACCAACATGGAGATTTCATTGCAAAAAATTAGAAATTCGTCTTTCAGGTATGTAATAAACGATCTTCGCACAAAATAATGTACGATACACGAGCGGTATGTTTGTTTTCATGTTCTCGGAAATTAAAAAAGCTCAACTACGTTTCGCTTTTTCAATCTTTTCCTCGACCATGAAAACGTCAACATACCGCTCTTGTAACGTATATTACTATTATGATTTATCGATTACAAATAACCGTACTTTTTCCTTGCATGTTTGCATGTTTTGGCCTTTTTGAGAAAAATTGAACCGTAATGCATATTTTGTACATTTTAGATTTAATAGCACACATTTGTGCTTTTATATTATACTAGTGGCTTGTGCAGCAAATGCTGCAAACTAAGTTCATTAGACATTCAAATAAAAATTTTTTAATGAAGAATACCAGACATTTTGAAAGTTATTTGCTTCCATAATAATGAAACATACTCCCGCTGATTGGTTTTTTTTATGCCAAATGCTTTTTCTTGAACCTACCCACCTTCAGTTTTTGAGTTCCAACGTGAAAACGCAAGTAACAATGTCAGAACGATCAGTGGGTTTTTCATGTGGGAGTAAAGCAATAGCTATTTCAGGTCAGTGTGGATTGTAGGTGAAAGTTTAAAAAAAAAATGTCAGGTTTGCTATGCTTCCGAACAATACAATCTTGGTATAGCTGCTGCATGTAGAGCTTGAAATGTAAAGGTAAAATCATTTTATTCTGCTAAGAGATCTTGCTGAAATGATCGGGAGACTACAAAATTTTGTAGGCCTCTTATTTTATCAGTAAGTAATACTTTTGAGCTTTCCTTAGGAACTGTAAGTTTTGCGCCATCTGGAAGGACGCATATAAATATCTGCACCACACCGCCATTAAGTATATGAAATAAGACCCAACCCCACTTGATTAATAACTATAAAAATATTTGATTTTTAATAACAATATTATTATCTTACGTAAGTTTTGTAGTTATATAGTTGCCACTTAGTAAATTATAGAAATGAAAATCTAATTTAAGATGTTCTCTATTTCTACTTACATAACCCCAAAACGTTTCACTTTCATATCATCAATATAGCATTAATATCTATAATTAATGAAAAATAGTGACATCATGGCATTAACTATAATAATATTTCATTTCTAATGGTAATAATGTCATCAAAGCACCTCAAGTTTTGTAGATTTTAATATCCAATACACAGCTGGACTCAGAAAATTACACACCGCAGAATCAGACCTGTAAATTATTTTAGTAAGTCTTGAAGTTTTTAATAACCAATTGAATTTGGACTCTAAATATGTCAGCAGTCCTCTAGGTCATGGCCTTCGTGTAACATCCTATTGTTTATTGTAGTGTGTTTTTTGTTTTATACTGAAATGCAATTAGTTCTCAAAATTGACGAAAGATAGATTTTTGAAAAATAGGAAAATTATGTAGGAAAAGTAACGTTTCACTGATAGTTACTATTTTTCTGAAAATCCTTGGATGCCAAGCTTCAAAATGATGGGTCATTCATTAAAATTCGTTCAGGCGTTTTCCCGTAATTTCCATTACGAATTCAAATATATATATATATATATATATATATATATATATATATATAGGTTATGTGTCCACACCTATGGAGTAACGGTCAGCGCGTCTGGCTGCGAAACCAGGTGGCCCGGGTTCGAGTCCAGGTCGGGGCAAGTTACCTGGTTGAGATTTTTTCCGGAGTTTTCCCTCAACCCAATACGAGCAAATGCTCGGTAACTTTCGGTGTTGGACCTCGGACTCATTTCACCGGCATTATCACCTTCATATCATTCAGACGCTAAATAACCTAGATGTTGATACAGCATCGTAAAATAACTGAATAGAATAAAGAATATAGGTTATGCTCTTTTTTCCTGATTTTAGTGCATATATTATTCTAACTGGCATAATAGTGCCTTTTATGATGTTGCTTCGTAGAAAATACGAGTAGTATTTCCAGCTTTATCTGTATATTGAGAAAAAAATAAAAGAAAGCTACCGGTAATATAGTTCGTGGCATTCTACCTGAGAACTTGTGTAAGAACTTTCCACTGAAACGTCCCTTTACTACGCTGGAATTTCCAATCCTCAACTCTCGCTTGTTACACTCCTGAGGTTAGAATATTGCGATAAAGGAAGACAGAAGCAGCGTGCTTGCAAAAAACTGCAATTTAGTATACTTCTGTCTTGAATTATGAAGTGTTGCTGTAGCTTCTGTTAGAACTGCAAGAAGATATCTTGTGTCAAAATGCATTGATGGAAAGGAATTTTTAAGACGGACGGTGATGTAGTTTATTGTGGTGGTTGTAATAAAGACGTAAGGACTCGTGTATTTGGGGGTGCGTGTTAGCGTCGCGGTTAACGCTGCAAAGTCGGAAGGTCGCAGATTCACTTCCCAATGGGGTCATGGTCATGCGGAAATGCAAAAGACTTACAATTCGACCTCATTTTGTGCCAAATTTATTCGTTTAAGTATGCATCTGTCACTTACTGTAATGTAAAGAGATCATTTTCTGTGTTCAGTAACATGCTGTCAGATAAACGCTTGAGCATAAGTGAAGAGAATTTGGTGAAATTAACTGCAGTATATTGTTTAAAAATGTAAAATAATATGGAGCTCATTTTTGATAGTGAATATTTTTACTGTATTTTTTTCGCTTATTTGGGCATTCATATGATAGTGCATGTAAATGCCACATCACAGTGCGATTAAGTGTTTTTATTTATTATTATTATTGTTATTACTATTAATGTCTGCCACTATTCAGTTCATTCTACGCCCTTTGCTTTTTCGAATATACTGTTTTCAAATTATTCCCATAATATTGATGAATTTATAATGCCATCTATGACCACTATTACTTACTTACTTACAAATGCCTTTTAAGGAACCCGAAGGTTCATTGCCGCCCTCACATAAGCCCGCCATCGGTCCCTATCCTGTGCAAGATTAATCCAGTCTCTATCATCATATCCCACCTCCCTCAAATCCATTTTAATATTATCCTCCCATCTACGTCTCGGCCTCCCTAAAGGTCTTTTTCCCTCCGGTCTCCCAACTGACACTCTATATGCATTTCTGGATCCGCCCATACGTGCTACATGCCCTACCCATCTCAAACGTCTGAATTTAATGTTCCTAATTATGTCAGGTGAAGAATACAATGCGTGCAGTTCTGTGTTGTGTAACTTTCTCCATTCTCCTGTAACTTCACCCCGCTTAGCCCCAAATATTTTCCTAAGAACCTTATTCTCAAACACCCTTAACCTATGTTCCTCTCTCAGAGTGAGAGTCCAAGTTTCACAACCATACAGAAGAACCGGTAATATAACTGTTTTATAAATTCTAACTTTCAGATTTTTGGACAGCAGACTGGATGATAAGAGCTTCTCAACCGAAAAATAACACGCATTTCCCATATTTATTCTGCGTTTAATTTCCTCCCGAGTGTCATTTATATTTGTTACTGTTGCTCCAAGATATTTGAATTTTTCCACCTCTTCGAAGGATAAATCTCCAATTTTTATATTTCCATTTCGTACAATATTCTGGTCACGAGACATAATCATATACTTTGTCTTTTCGGGATTTACTTCCAAACCGATCGCTTTACTTGTTTCAAGTAAAATTTCCGTGTTTTCCTTAATCGTTTGTGGATTTTCTCCTAACACATTCACGTCATCCGCATAGACAAGAAGCTGATGTAACCCGTTCAATTCCAAACCCTGCCTGTTATCCTGAACTTTCCTAATGACCAGGGAACGGATTTATATGGACTAAAAATATATGAAATATGTAAATATATATGTAGTTATTTTTACCAAAATATGGAATTAAATATGGATTTTTACCAAAATATGGAATTAAATATGGACTTAAAATTATAAAAAAATGACTATGTACGTTAAATATTGGTACATTTTAATCAAACTAAACAAAAAATATAATGGACGTACCTTATCTTCCAATGTAGTTTCAACAAAACACAATTTTTATTGTCTGTTACCATAACAATAGGTTACAAACATTTCTTTCAAGTGCTGAAAAGTGAATCTTCTTCTATTGTCTCTGAGGATAGATTTATACTGACTAAAAGAGCGTTCGACGTCACAAGAAGTAACTGGTACATAATTCAATTTCACAATGTCTGCTGGGGATAAGTCCAAGTTAATCTTCACTGTTGATTCACCACTCATCACAGCAACAACCTTTTGTAGTTCTTCATATCCAGGGTTTTTTGAAAGTACAGTGTCCACCTTAGCTCTTACTGCATCTGCAACTTTACCTCTACCACGATTCAGTTGTTCCACAGTACTATTTATAATTTCAAAATTTTCAGATAGTGAAAGGTGCCTATTTTGGAGACTTTTGAGCGTTTTTATGATGCATGAAAATGTATGCTGAATGTGAGCTAAGTCATTCTTCACACTTATGTCACAGGTAACTGTTTTCGCAGTATCAATTGAGACTGCATCTTCAGAGTCCAATGCAAGGAGAACATTGTTAATAGAGTCTATATGTTCGGCATAATATTCAACTGCTTCTAGCCATGTACCCCATCTAGTTAAAATTGGCTTTGGTGGCAATGGAATTTCAGGGTACATTTCTTTCAACACGTTAACTCTACTGGGAGCTTTGAGAAATACTTTTTTCACTGATGAAATCAACAAATCTACTTTAGGGAAATTGTCTCTGACCACTTCTGCCACACGATGAAATGCATGCGCCACACAAGTAAAATGAGTCAATTTAGGATATACAACAGATAATGCTTGTCCAGCTTTGACCATATAAGGGGCAGCATCGCTAATAAAGAATAACGCATTATCGTACATAATACCCTTTGGCCACAGGATACCCATAGCTTCGTTGAACAGTTTAACTATAGTTTTGTTATTGCACTTTTCTAGAACATCACAATGTAAAAGAATTCGTTCAGAATATTGTTCACTTAACAAACCGATAACTACATTACCAACAAGTCTACCTTCTTTGTCGGGAGTCTCATCAATGGAAACCCAAATTGAACTATCTTTAATTTCATCTCTTATCTTCTGTATTGTCTCATCGTAGATGGATGGAGCATACGTCTTCCTAAGTGTTGACTCATCCGGGATTGTATGTTGAGTATATTTTTCAAGGAATTCCCTGAAGACCTTATTCTTTAGTTTGTAGAGAGGAATATCAGCAGAGATGAGAGAACGGCACAGGTCGATGTTAAACTCAGATCTTACATTCGATGTTGTTGGTTGTGTTAAAAACAATTGTCTCTGCTTGGAATTTAGTTGTTTGTTGGCCTGATGTTTACTAGTTGTAATGTGTTGTTGCACCAGGAACTTTTGTGTAGATGATACTGCACACTGACACAAATTACAAAATAATATTTTATTGTCAGTTGATAAACCATCTTCTTTAAATTCTGAAATGTAACTTGTTAGTTTTGATTTTAAATTGACTGAATGACGTACTTTTGGCATATTTACCGTCTTTATAGTATGATTTACAAAACTGAACCTATGTGTACTCTGACTGGCATTTAACTGTTGAGCTGCACAACTGAAGTCTGTTAAAAATTTTAAATTAAATTAATACAGTTTTGTAACTTACTTTCCCATTGTTGATAGGACTGCTAATTTTCAAATAACTCTGATGTTAAAGGGATTACTGAACATGTGTTTAAATCTCTATTGTTGAAATGTATTTTTAAAAGTTAATGGAATTTTGTTTTGTTTTATTGTTAAACCTAATATAATATGGACTGTTTTATATGAAATATGGAAAATATATGGAAATTAACGAAAATATGTACTAAACTCTAAAATATGGAAAAATATGGAAAATAAAAGTAGGATTTTTCAACCCTACACATTGTGAAACATAAAGATAATGCAAAATATAAATTATATTAGCTTTATAAGTAAATATGTATTTACATATAAATCCTTTCCCTGCTAATGACATATTCTAAAGCGAAGTTAAAAAGTAAAGATGATAGTGCATCTCCCTGCTTTAGCCCGCAGTGAATTGGAAAACCATCAGAAACTGACCTATACGGACTCTGCTGTATGTTTCACTGAGACACATTTTAATTAATCGAACTAGTTTCTTGGGAATACCAAATTCAATAAGAATATCATATAATACTTCCCTCTTAACCGAGTCATATGCCTTTTTGAAGTCTATGAATAACTGATGTACTGTATCCTTATACTCCCATTTTTTCTCCATTATCTGTCGAATACAAAAAATCTGATCAATAGTCGATCTATTACGCCGAAAACCGCACTGATGATCCCCAATAATTTCATCTACGTACGGAGTTAATCTTCTCAAAAGGATATTGGACAAAATTTTGTACGACGTCAACAAAAGTGATATTCCTCGAAAGGCACCACAGTTGGTTTTGATCACTATTAAGTTGGAATATTAAATTGGTCATTTAATTGCAATTTTCTACAAAGGTATTCGTTTTTCAGTGTACAAAGTAGTCATCATTATTTACAGACGTGTCCTTGACGACTTCGCCCTTATCTCGTTTACAGGTAAAATACTTTGAACATCGATTATCTCTACAGGTACATTTGGCGGGTTCGCCCTTCTTTCATGGAACGCCTTATACACGTTAAGCCAGCGCTGTGAACCTCCTTATTCGAATATTAACTCGAAAGACATTCTACAGAGCGTTCAGCTCGGCTGCTGGCCGGGAAGTCGCGTGTTAAGAGATTCATGTATGACCGGCGCAGACTGTGTGGATATCGACGCGTAGCCTCCTACATATTTTTATTCACATAACTTCTATTAATAATAGTTTGTATTCAATTATACCTTTATATGATAATGAGTACTAATGCAGCTATATGTGGTTACTGCAGAAGTATTTTTGCTAATTGGTTTTAGAGATCATTTTTATGATTGATTAAATAATGTTTCTTTCACTCATTCTTGGTTTAATAATGTTTATTATTTTAATGTCCCGAAGCACATATGATATTTCCATGCAGATATTCTGCGTCATCACACGATGAAAGAGTAATGGAACGGAGAAAAATTCTCTCCGGCGCCGGGATTTGAATCCGGGTTTTCAGCTCTACGTGCTGACGCTTTATCCACTAAGCCACACCGGATTCCACCCCGGCGTCGGACAGAATCGTTTCAGTTTTAAGTTCCAACTTTGGGTTCCCTCTAGTGGCCGCCCTCTGCACAACTTAAAACTGAGACAATTCTGTCCGACGCCGGGGTGGAATCCGGTGTGGCTTAGTGGATAAAGCGTCAGCACGTAGAGCTGAAAACCCGGGTTCAAATCCCGGCGCCGGAGAGAGTTTTTCTCCGTTCCATTACTCTTAATAATGTTTGTAGCTGGGTTAGGAGTTAGTTTTGAATGTGATTTTAAAAAAGATTACTTTATCTGCTCTTAGACAATTGGGTAATATATAAATAATTATAAAAACAATCATATCAGGTAATCAGACCAAGTGGGATTTGAACCATTGTCCTATCGTAGTCAGCTCACTACTGTAGGCCAAGAAGTTTGCAAATAATAATCTTACAACCCTCTACAACAGAGGCGGGCAAAAGTAAGGAGCAATTGATGCAACCTGGATGACAACAAAATCACAAGGTGGGAAGTAAAAGAAATGCCGCACTGATATCTACGGTTGGTTGGGGAGTAGCCTGACTTCCCGACGATCACAGAGTTTGTTTTGTGTTGCAACACACATTTTGCCCTCCTATACTCTACAACTTGTATATTTCTGGAATCATCAACCTGAAATGATGTGTGTAGGAAAAGTACCGGTTCAAAACCAGCTGATGGGCGAGACATAGGAATGTCTGGGAAAAGATGACTCGCGTGAAGACGGAACAAGCTGCAAACTTACTGTAGCCTAGTGAATGAATAATAACAGGAACAGTACAGTTTTAACGTAGTCTCAGTGCTTTTTCGTCTGTTACTAAGTTCATTACGATCTTACTTTTATACAGTATACTCATTAAATAGTAGCAATTAGGTATTTATTCCTTCTTTAAAATTGTTTTATAGTAAATGATTTTCAAAATTAACAGGATTAAAGCGAATACCTTACTATAATAATACCGGACAGCTGTATACTAGCAGCATTGGCGTGAGTGAGAAATATCGCGGACCTGACATCTAGCGGAGCGGGATGGAATTACGTTCACATATACAAATATTAACATAGTGGGATTCGGACTATTTTTTAAAACGTGAGTTACTAATGTGGAATAATATATGAAACACTTAAGAAATTTTGAATAGTATTTAATGTAAAATTATTACCTTATATCAGAACTGCATATTATGAGAATATTGCATACTTCATATTACTTTCTGTAATTATTAATTGTTACATATTTTTTCTTTGCTTTAGTGAGACAAAATCAGTTCTGACATTAGGAATGAATTTACAATAATGCTTTATATACACATTGCTGACAACTGCAAAAATAAAAATGGTAGTATTCTGATGCTTGTAATAATAATTAGTAAAGGCATGTAGACAACAATAAAACTTAATTTGATAAAATCTTAAAATTTCAAATATATTTTAACTTCTATTCATTTATTAGGCCTAAATAAAAAAGCTAATTTTTATTGTTCTATCAACACAGAGACAAAGGCATTAGGCCTAATAACGAATTTTGTTGACTCATGTTTTATGAACTGTCGGAAATCAAAAGTACAATTTGGAGCAATTTGTAATGCTGCAATATTGTCACAATTATAAACAGCACACATACACCCTGACATTTTAACACAGCACTAATTAATAAAACTATTAACTAGCCCAGCAACAATACACATTGCAGTTGATTACAGCTTGTTTCGCGAGTATCTCCATACCAGCAGGTAGGTAGCAGCACCAGCGTCGTTCGCACGCAAAACTGCTAGCGGTATTATTATAGTAAGGTATTTGATTAAAATATGACTCGTTTTCTCCTTCAGCGCTTTGAAACTGAAATCTTATCCTACTTTCACTGGTTATGGAATCATGTAAATTACATCATTTTATCGATACTGGCTGCTATAGCAGTCTCGTTTGTTAATAAATGTGGGCTCGGTAATTCGGTTGGGTAAGTACTATGGATATTAAAGACTGTGCTGAAATTAAAAACGTAATTAGTATTTGTTCATGCATTAACGCCTCATTTTAAAGGGGTGAAGAGTTCTAAATCAGAGCGCAAGATACGGCGTTTGTCGGGTACCTAGACATGTAGAAGAGATTTTAAAAATTGAAGCAAAAAGGAATATTAGCCTATTAGTATTGAAAGTCATGTTTAATCAACAGCTGACAAATGTTGTTTGTAACGTTATCTAAAAGAAGATAAGTCATAATAACCATCCATCGACATTAAATGATTTACTTGTTGGGTTACTTCCATTCCCAGTGGTGTCAAACATGAAACACAAATAGCAGAACTCTGTAAAAGTGTGGTCAGCACAACGGAGCACCACCTCTTATGAATACACAGGACACAAAGAAAAAAAAACACAGTTAATGCCCACCTCATTGAATTTTAACCAAAACATAAGTGATACCACTTCAGCTACAACTGAGTTAGGGGAGAGTCGGGTAGTATCGGACATCGGGTAATATCGGACAGTGAGTTTCTTTCATCTACCACACGATGATAGTACCTTATTGACATGGTTACGTTTCTGTGATGTCGCATAGAGAAACGTAACCATGTCATTCAGGTACTACCATATGGTCGTAGATGAAAGAAATGCACTGTCCGATATTACCCGATGTCCGATACTACCCGACTCTCCCCTAAGGATAAAACTTACAAGCTCAAGTGAACGATCATGCTAATAAATTAAGTCGGTAATGAAATGTATTTATTACTCCATCTTCATCATCATCATCGTCATCATCATCATCATCATCATCACCATCAGCATCTCAATCATTGATATGTTTCAGAGGAAGAACAATAATTGTTTGAAAATGACAGCAAATTTAGCAGCTGTTCGTTCCGTTCCCGGCAGATCTCTCGACGGTACCCGGTGCAGACATGGCTGCCCGGAGATTGAAACTTTAGCACACGTCTTGGGATTCTGGGAACAGGGATTGCTCTTGAGGAACTCTAGACATCATCTTGTAAGATCCAAAATTGCTGTCGCATTAAGAAATAAGGGCTGGATAGTAGAAGAAGAAATCTCCTGTCTAGCTGAAAATGGGTCAACGAGACGAGTAGATATTTTAGCGTACAATGGTGACACCAAACAGGGCATCATTGTGGACCCCACGGTACGTTTTGAAGTAGAATGTCAGCAGTCAGCCGAGGTCCACCTTGAGAAGAAGTCGATCTATGAGCCTACAGTCAACTATTTCAAGCTGAAATATGCCTTAATTCACGTTGAGGTATTCGGCTTGCTCCTAGGTGCTCGAGGGACTATACCAGCTTTTTTTTTATAATTTCGACGGTAGTTTGCTCTGCCAACATCTCTGAGGGATGACATTGTGATAATTGTGTTAAAAAAATCCTGCCAAATCCTAATTAATCACATGGTGCCACATTAGTAGCAATTGTAATTTTTCACGCCCTTTTCTTTGTTTCCCTTCTTTAAAATTTAATATCTATGTTTACATATGTATAATATTTTTTTTAGGATATACTAAATCCGTAAGGGCTACCCTCAATGCGGGGCAGTTTAATATTATTATTTATCTGAAGTCTGATTAGTGTAATATGTTACTAGTCAGCGATGAATGCAATGAAGGGGGAAAGAAACTGGCCTACCTACCCCATTATATACTGGCTTAGTTGCCTTAGTAGTGATGTCTTATTGGTGTCATTTAAGAGATTCAAACTGTCTTCGGACAGTTGACTAAACAACAATAATATTTCAATCACGGAATATTGGAAATATGTTATTATCTAACGTGCTGCATCTACCACTGAAGTAATTAGCAGATATTGGAAATATAATAATAATAATAATAATAATAATAATAATAATAATAATAATAATAATAATAATAGAGTATGCCATTAGGAAAGTTCAGGATAATAGACAGGGTTTGGAATTGAACGGGTTACATCAGCTGCTTGTCTATGCGGATGACTTGAATATGTTAGGAGAAATTCCACAAACGATTAGGGAAAACACGGAAATTTTACTTGAAGCAAGTAAAGCGATCGGTTTGGAAGTAAATCCTGAAAAGACAAAGTATATGATTATGTCTCGTGACCAGAATATTGTACAAAATGGAAATGTAAAAATTGGAGATTTATCCTTCGAAGGGGTGGAAAAATTCAAATATCTTGGAGCAACAGTAACAAACATAAATGACACTCGGGAGGAAATTAAACCAGAATAAATATGGGAAATGTGTGTTATTATTCGGTTGAGAAGCTTTTATCATCTAGTCTGCTGTCAAAAAATCTGAAAGTTAGAATTTATAAAACAGTTATATTCCCGGTTGTTCTTTATGGTTGTGAAACTTGCACTCTCACTTTGAGAGAGGAACATAGGTTAAGGGTGTTTGAGAATAAGTTGCTTAGGAAAATATTTGGAGCTAAGAGGGATGAAGTTACAGGAGAATGGAGAAAGTTATACAACACAGAACTGCACACATTGTACTCTTCATCTGACATAATTATGAACATTAAATCCAGACGTTTGAGATGGGCATGGCATGTAGCACGTATGGGCGAATCCAGAAATACATAGGCTATAGAGTGTTAGTTAGGAGGTCTGAGGAAAAAAGACCTTTGGTGAGGCCGAGACGTAGATGGGGAGATAATATTAAAATGGATTTGAGGGAGGTGGAATATGATGATAGAGACTGGATTAATCTTGCTCAGTATAGGGACTGATGGCGGGCTTATGTGAGGGCGGAAATGAACCTCCGGGTTCCTTAAAAGCCAGTAATAATAATAATAATAATAATAATAATAATAATAATAATAATAATAATAATAATAATAATAATAATAATAGACAAAGAAATATTTTAGTGCCATTTCTTGGTGAACTGCGTACTCAGTAAAATTTCTAAGTTAATTATTTTGGAATAATTTGCTCTTGCATGCAGGAAGACATTTAGCACTCATGCCACACTTTGGGTTATAACTGTTGGGGAAAATATATGATAAATAATAATCTGCTTTAATTTAATATTTCATTCTGCATTATTATGGTTCAAAAATCAAGAGATATCGTTATGACATTTTTGTAAAATAGCCGGAAAATAAACGGAATCCATGTTTTTTCGCCAACTAAGCGGTTTAATTTCCACGAGGAATTTTTTATGGAGTCCGTGTTGGGAATAATGAAATTGGCGTTTGTGAGTATTAAAGTGAAATTAAGCGGATTAAAATTAATTCGTCATCTAATTCATACCCAGCTGTCTGGTAATGACAATGAAAATGGCGGAAAGTCTGTTTTGCAGGACAGACTATATTCAGGGACGTTGGGATGAGTGTCAATGGCAGAGATAAAGTAATAGAGTCATCCTGAACGGTAATGTTTTGTACTAGATTTATTTTGTAATACTTTAATTCTAACAACCATCGTAATTAAGAAATGTTATATGACGTATAATGTTTGTCTGTCAGCTGTCTACATTTAACACTATTGAATCATTTATGAACTGACCAAAATTTGTTTCAAAGAAATCTGGTTTAAATTTCCAATAAAGTCAGTAATTGCTCTCATCAAGCTAATTCATTACATAAATAAATATGTACTTATTGAGTTAAATTTAATGCAGTGGAAACTTAATCCACACATCACAAAAATTCAGCGAAATTCTCTTAATATGGGACCAGCTTGACTTTGAGTCTTCACGAACGTTGGCTTTATCCATATCACTAATACTACTCTGCCGTCGCAGAAAAATAATGGCGATCATGTAGACCAGCCGTGGCGAAAATGTAATCTTGAGCCGAGCCACTGTGTAACCTGCAACGTACATAGCACCTATGGAGGGAGGCGGACACCCGAAGGGGAA
>NC_091127.1:175747521-175852521 GCF_040183065.1 Periplaneta americana
TTCCCACAACTATTCTTCATTTCTTCATCGCGAAACCATACACCAATGAGGGAAGAAATCATCTTCTCCTGTGTAGAACAATCCATTTTTTGCATTCTTCTTTTGCAAATTGACCACAAGTTCTCAATGGGGTTGATGTCGGGCGAGTTGCCTGGCCAGGGGAGTACCTGAATATTCTTCTTGTTGAAGAATTCTGTAGTTTTTCGAGACGTATGGCATGGTGCCATCTGGAAATGATTTTTGCAGCTGAGGTACGATTGTGGTTTCCAATAAGTGAATATATTTGTCAGAATTCATCATTCCCTTGATAGGTATTAATGTTCCAGGCCCTTCATGTGTAAAAAAAAAACCAAAACATTACTTTAGGGGGGTATTTGGGTGCTTGTTGGAGATGAGTTGCTGTTACTTTTTCGGATCCTTTCCGTACGTAAGAAACACGGTGGCCGTGGACCTCGAAATGAGACTCATCGGAAAAAAGTACATTCTTCCAGTCATTCACTGTCCAGTGTTGATGTAATTTTGCCCACATTAAGCGTTTTTTGCACATAACAGGGGTTAGCAGTTGCTTCTTAATAGGCTTACGAGCCCTTCGTCCAGCTTCCAAAAGCTTACGCCGCACTGTTGTGACGTGAATATTCGCCGCAGTGGTAGCCATTAACTCGCGGGTTAAGTCGACAGCACTTAGTCTAGGATTTAATTTACTTTTCCTGACAAACGATCATCTGCAGGCGAAGACTTCCTTTTCCGGCCACAGTTTCCTTTTTTCTGGGGTGTGATGGATCCAGTCTCCCTGTATCGTTTTATGATCGAATTAACAGTAGCCAAACCGATGTGACATTCTGCAGCAATTTGCCTCTGTGTCATAGAAGAATGCTCTGCTAATGTTATAATTTTAGACCGTTTTCGTGGAGTTGTATCCATTTGTAAAGACGACAGAATGTACACAGGATTGCAGTATTAAGTCTTCAACACAACTGAAATGCTTGTAAGTACAAAACGACAGGCAAAATGTCACATATTATTAAAAAATAAAAATAACGACAGACCTTCAACAATGGAATTACACGTACTACAGATGTCAATTAAAGCGGTATGAGCAGCTGTGAGGCCAACAATGACAGAAAATGTAAAAATATGTCGTGTTCGATTAATTTGTACGCTACTGTATGGACACTTCGCGTCGGTACTTTTGATGTAGCCGGACTGATTTCAATGACCTTCAAGCCAGCTAGAGCGTGAGATTCTGCTTTCTCCCTAGAGTTGGCGCTGACATCACACCGGCTAGCAGTCGACACAGCGGAAATATAACACATACAATTAATACATCTAGGTACATTATGTACTAAAATATAATAAATTGGATCCATAAAATAATAAATCCATCATTAACTGTAATGTCTAGACTCTAGAGTTCCTTTATAATGAGAGTTGAGACGTTGACCCCCAACAACAATTAAAATATGTAATGATTTGATAGCACTGAAAATGGAAAATCAAACTCTTATGAGAAGTAAAACCATATACCTGTAGTATATTGTATACTTATATTCAACGAATTTGATACTTAATTTTGTAATTTCAATTATCTGGGTTGTGAAATATCTTATCAAAATGAAAAAGATGTGAACAAGAAAATTACCAAATTTACACAAATTCTAGGAATAATAAACAATACATTAAAAGCTAAATTAGTACAAAAATCTACAAGAATAAAAATATATAATACACTAGCATTACCCTCCCTTTTATACGGAAGCGAGATTTGGACATTAAAGAAAAAAGACATGAACAGAATCAAAGCAACGGAAATGAAATTTTTCAGGAGGACAGCAGGATATACTCTTTTAGACCGAAAAAGGAATGAAGAAATTTTAGAACAATTAGAAGTAGAGTCAGTAGAAGAAAAAATCAGCAGGTACAAATTCAATTGGCTAGATCATGTAAGAAGAATGGAAAATTCAAGAATCCCAAAAATTATGATGCAGTATAAACCTAGAGGACATCGTCGACCAGGAAGACCTTTAAGAAGACTGCTAGATGGGGCCGAAACAGGTCTACAGAGACCTAATTCGTGAAGGTTGATGATGATGAATTTGTAATGTATTATATTATTTTATAATATAATTTATTATATCTGAAATATAAAAAAGTATTATTACAACTAGTTTGTCACTGAGAAATAAGGAAAAGCTGTTAACTTGAATTTATTTGAAGCAAAGCGTTACTTGGATTATGCAATAAGGTAGGTGATGTTTGGATCCTGTGTCTCAACTCTATACTCAATTATTATCTTAGCGTTTGCTCGATTACACTAACCTCTAGCGCCTGAAAGTGGAATTAAAAACCGGCGCACAGAGAAACAAAACACGGGAAAATTCGCTCAGTGTCCATTCTTTATAATCCCTATTCGCTGTTAAAACTGTCTGCTCGCGACAACTGATTTGCTGGCCGTGTGGGATTGGGAAACTGGCCTAGGCTAGAAAATGGCGTCAATGAAAGAGGACTGTCTACATGAGAAATTCTATTGTATTTGGTTATTATTTCCTACGACGTTTAATACGTCTAAAAATATATACGATTGAAAGAGTCTTAAAATGAAATACTACTATGTACTGCACAAACATCATTTTGTATGTTTATGGCTACTTCACGACTTACAATAGAGAAAAATAATATATTAAATTAATAATGAGTGATAGTGTAGAGCAGAGAATTAGGCCTACTACAAATTACTTCTCGTCACTGGAATTCTCTACCGCCTGAAGTCAAGGGCTGCCGAACTTTAATTTCCTTTAAATGTAAATTAGAAAAATATCTTATGATGAGTTGCCAGACCTAACGCGTTACAAATATTTAATGCAATGTGTTCCACTATATTTATTTTTATTTTTTTTGTTTCTTATTTTTATTGTGTAATCATGTAAATCATGTTTATTTATCACTTAACACCAATATGTATCCCACTGTGTTGTTTTTTATTATTAATCTATTTTTTCTGTACATTTTATTCAATTGTCGGTTTCTGGTTTAATTATGTGAATCCTACTTAATTGTAATCTAATACTAATATGTATACTAATGTGTTTATTTTTATTTTTACTGTGTACATTTTTAATTGAATTACCGGCTTCTGTTTTTATGTGATTCGTATTTGATTCTAACAACATTAATATGTATTCCACTATGTTTATTTTTATTTTATGAGGTAAATTTTTATGTAACTACGTGTTTCTTTTGATCTCATTATGTACCTAAATTGTATCAGTATGTAATTACTTAATTCCGATCCAGTTGCGTATTCAACTATGTAAGCAAGTTTTAATCCTGGTTGAGTGTAAGAGAAGGCCTTACGGCCTTAACTCTGCCAGGTTAAATAAAGCAATTATTATTATTATTATTATTATTATTATTATTATTATTATTATTATTATTACTATTATCCAGATTGTTTGTGATAATTTGTATTCTACGAGTAACTATTATTTCATTAGTACTGTAATTATTATTTTCATCCCTGCTTGCCCACACATCATGCCTCTATACAGTTGCTCTTCTCTCATCGATATTTGAGACGTGTTACATATTCTCTGTTGTTAGCAATATCTAATTATTTTAGAGAAAACCTTGAGGCGTCCATCATATATCACCACGTTCAATTCAACTTCTTCGATATTTCATAATTTTAGCACTGAAGTTAACCATATTCAACTATTTTTCTCCTTTATTATTTTTAGACCTATTCCATTGTATATTTCTGTTGTACATGTATTATACCATTATTTTCTGTTTATTCTTCTTTATACCGCCCACTAATTTCCAAATTACATACCACGAAACGCTAAGGAGTCTAATTGGAAGCACATACTTTCAACTCTGGTTAATTAGAAATGATATAAACACATGATTTTAAAATTCAAGTGTAATATTCTTTCTGATTATTGTTAGAGTATAAATTGTCGGAAATAACCAACAAAAAAACTTTAGATACGCCTATTTCTTTCCGACTACTGTTAGGACATTTAATTTTCAGACTAATACACCAGGTATTATTGTAATATCATTATTGTTAAAAAACATGTCAGGAATAACAAATAAAAAAGTTCTTCCCGACTACTGTTAAAACGCCGATTTTTACACTAAGTATTAAGTAAAAGTGTTAAGTATTCCTTTCCGAATACTGACAGGATATCAATTGTCAGAATTAAGTATTAAAAACTATTATTTATTTAATTCTGAATACTGTTAGTACATCAATTGTCAGGACTTATTAATAAGTAAAAATGTTAGATGTTAGGATTTCAATTTGTCAGCTAACTAATAAATAAAACTGTTAGGTATTTTTTCTTACTGCTATAAGTACATCAATCGTCGAGGATAACTAACTGGTAAAACTGTTAAGTATTCCTTTCCAGCTGTCGTTAGGACATATATCCGGATTCGAATCCTGGTAGGAAATATGAAGTGTACATGAGTCTCTTTTCTTGTATTCGTCCAGAGTTATTTTAAGCCGTGATAACCACATGGTAAAGGAGCCCTGCTTGTGAATACCAAACATTGTTTTAAAATTCTCAGACGTTAGAGTGAACTATGCTAGTCCTGAAAGCAGATAACGATTTTTAATCTTTTACTTCTGTAATTAAGCAGGGTTTGGAATTGAACGGGTTACATCAGCTTCTTGTCTATGCGGATGACGTGAATATGTTAGGAGAAAATCCACAAACGATTAGGGAAAACACGGAAATTTTACTTGAATTAAGTAAAGCGATCGGTTTGGAAGTAAATCCCGAAAAGACTAAGTATATGATTATGTCTCGTGACCAGAATATTGTACGAAATGGAAATATAAAAATTGGAGATTTATCCTTCGAAGGGGTGGAAAAATTCAAATATCTTGGAGCAACAGTAACAAATATAAATGACACTCGGGAGGAAATTAAACGCAGAATAAATATGGGAAATGTGTGTTATTATTCGGTTGAGAAGCTTTTATCATCTAGTCTGCTGTCAAAAAATCTGAAAGTTAGAATTTATAAAACAGTTATATTACCGGTTGTTCTGTATGGTTGTGAAACTTGGACTCTCACTCTGAGAGAGGAACATAGGTTAAGGGTGTTTGAGAATAAGGTGCTTAGGAAAATATTTGGTGCTAAGCGGGATGAAGTTACAGGAGAATGGAGAAAGTTACACAACGCAGAACTGCACTCATTTAATTCTTCACCTGACATAATTAGGAACATTAAATCCAGACGTTTGAAATGGGCAGGGCATGTAGCACGTATGGGCGAATCCAGAAATGCATATAGAGTGTTAGTTGGGAGACTGGAGGGAAAAAGACCTTTGGGGAGGCCGAGATGTAGATGGGAGGATAATATTAAAATGGATTTGAGGGAGGTGGGATATGATGATAGAGACTGGATTAATCTTGCACAGGATAGGGACCGATGGCGGGCGGCAATGTACCTTCGGGTTCTTTAAAAGCCATTTGTAAGTAAGTAAGTAATTAAGCTAAAGAATAGCGGTCATTACCACGCTGAAGATTTGTAAAGAAGTTGTGATCTAACTCTGTAGTAGAACTGAACATTTTCTGTTTCCAATAGTCCACTCTGACAGTCCCACCTATATGACAGAGCTGGGCTAGCAGCGTGTTTCTATCAGATAATATACTATTGTTTCGTTTGGAATACAATTAGACCAACTCACTGATTTGCTTGCTGACGTGTATTTCGTGTTGTCTCTAACACGGAAAGTCACTTTGCTTCAACCTATGTGTCGATGAGTTCCATTAATTCTAAACACAAACGTTCGTGCAACGAATTTGTTCTGCCTTAATTGCAAATCACTTATTTTAAAGTCATTTGAGGCATTGACATGGGAAAGGTCGTAACTGCCAAAAATTAGAATTTTTAGGTTTTTCATTGAGAAGGTAGTAAATGGCCATGCCAATGGCACAGAGAAGGTAGTATGTCCGTATGTAATGAAACCAAGTTGGAAACGTAGCCTCTAGATGTTGTAAGTTGTATGTGCACAGCTGTTGGCGCGGAGAAGGTAGTAGCTCCTTTTATAACATCAGAGTGTGTCTAGACAAATATGGGCTGATAACTGTGCAGGGCAGAATAAGAATCGGATGATTCTAATGGTCCTGATTTACATTATTGCCAAGAAACATTTTGATTCAGTGGACTTGAAATTCCTGGTTTCAGAACATTCCTACATGCCATGTGATAGGGAATTTGGCATCATAGAGAAAAGAAAAAAAAAGATGCAAGACCATGGTTCCAGAAGAGGTAAGGCCTAATAATGTAATAATGATGAAGGATGAGGATTTCTTCGACTTTTCTGCAGAATGTGACAAGTTTTTGAATACAACTCCTATCAAAATCAGCACCCTCAACTGGATTAGACTCTCAAGAGCTGATTTTCCTCTAATAAAAACAAGACAGTCATTTAATGACCTTGAAATGTGGACAGAGCACAGGATTTTTAAGAAAGGACAGTCATTAACGTCAATCACTAACGTGCAGTGCTTGCAACGCCTTGAAAGAAGACTAGTCGTCTCTGATGCCAAAAAGAGAGACTTGTTATCTATGTTAAACTTCCTTGATGAAAAGTATCATGCATTTTACCGAAAAATTTGTGTATAATGTATAAATAACGTTAATAATTCTCAGTTTGGCTAAGGAGTGATTTCAATGTTGTATTTTCATAAAATAGGATTTCACAGATAAATCTGTGCCAGACTTTTCAAATTTCATATGTAACACAAACATGACTGTATGCCTTTCATTTAAAGCAGTTTCTGTAATAATGTAAGTAAAAAAGTGTTCATAAATTTGTTTTTTGCTTCCCCTGAAAAATTTTGTTTTTGGCAGTTACTACCTTTTCCATGTCAGCGCCTCACTTATTGTTAAGGTATTTGAGAAAGTTCACTACTTTCAATACAGTTTCAAGAATAGTAGGGCTCGTCTGTAACTGAACGAGAGGGAGCTGGTTTTCAAACCAGGAGTTCAGGGTTCGATCGTAGGCGTAATAGCGATGCAATTCTTGGTGAAAAAATCTGACATTGTAGAGGGAACTTCCCCTTTTCCTCTTTCATCCCACCAACACTTTCCGCGAATCCCTCATTTTATCTGTTATCCGCAGTACTTAAAAATAACTTGCGGTGAAATCTTGAGGGAAACACATGATCTAAGAACAGGACCCTGCTGTTTATAAGGACCCGTCTGGGGATGGAACCGGGCTCTGTCCGGGTTGAGGCAGGATGACCCGCCTGTCAGCATCGGACTTACGAATCTGGCTCAGGTCCTTTCGAGTTTGGACATTCATCGCATGCACTGTGCGCGAAATGGACCAATACGCTATCAGTGGATGCATGGATCCGTGTCAGGTTTGGCCTCTGGAAACCCAAGCCGATGAAGATTTGAAAGAGAACAATTATTGGAATATAGGCTATATAAGCTCCTCTTCTTCCTTTGAGACTGTTAATAGAACTGAATGACTGTACTAGTCACAAAAACGTAGTACCCTAATATACAGGGTGTTTCAAAAATACGGGGCATAATTTCAGGTATGTATTTCCCACATGTAGACAATCAAAATAGTTCATTACAACATGTGTCCGGAAATGCTTTATTTCCTAGTTATGGCCTTCATAACATTGAAATTCACCGGAACGTTTTTCTTTCCGCAGCTCGTTGCCGTCAAAGGAGACATTAAGAGGGCACTCTGAAAATTCATTCCGAGGCGAAGGTTACATTCAGTGTTGTGTAGGCGTTAGACTGTGCGACATGTATTCAAATCAAGAGCTGGCAGAGATATACTTCATGTAGGTCTACGGTAAGGCGGACGGCAATGCTGCGCTGGCTCATCGTTTGTACCAGGAGAGGTACCCACAGCGACAATGTCCAGATCGGAAGACATTTGTACGTCTCCATTACCGTCTGTGCGAGTATGGAAAATTTAACTCTCCTGGTTTGGGAAGGGGACGACCAATTGCTTGGCCTCCACGCTCACCTGATCTGAACCCTCTCGATTTCTACTTGTGGGGCCATTTAAAATCATTGGTTTATTCGTCTCCGGTGCCTGATTTGGAATCCCTTCGGAATCGAATTGTGGCATGTTCTGAGGAAATACGCAATACTCCTGGAGTTTGGGATCGTGTTCGCAGGTCAATGAGACATCGATGTGAGGTCTGTATTCAAGCAGGAGGTGGACATTTTGAACATCTTCTGTAATGACAACGACCTGCGGAAAGAAAAACGTTCCGGTGAATTTCAATGTTGTGAAGGCCATAACTCGGAAACGAAGCATTTCCGGACACATGTTGTAATGAACTATTTTGATTGTCTACATGTGGGAAATACATACCTGAAATTGTGCCCCGTATTTTTTAAACATCCTGTATATATTTGGTTCAGAGAGTCGTCACGGACTGTAATCGAATTTTCGAACATAGAAAGCTAATTGACTTCTTTATTGGCTGTAAAATGTCTTCAGAGCAACCTTGGAGACCAAAATGTTCAATTATATGTTTTAGAATATCATTATTGGGGTTATTTCCCTCACTCTTGCTCCACACCTTGAAAACAGCTCTCCGGGTTACTGAGCGCATGGAGTCAGAAAATAATGAATAGCTACTCTGTCTGCACCTGTTTGCAGAAAAAAATCACGACGTCGTATTCAGAAAAGTATAATGAATATCTCTACAAAATTTTATCGAGGTGATAGAGGGCTACACCTTTTAAAAATCAACTCGAAGTCATATAATAAGGTAAAACTCAAACTCTTTCCACATGCTTATTCAGACACTTATCCTAGACAATAAGATAATAATTTTTGTCACGAAAATTAGCTTATATGTAAGTACATACCTTCTTATAATATATCCACACTCTGTATTAGAAAAAATACTGTACTAACTTCACCACTTTGCACCATCCTAATACAAACTGCACGCCTGCCTCTGCAGCGTAAATGATCTTATCGACAGTAATCTCACTAGAGGTTTTGATTTATCTAGAGAAAATCAAAATTCGAGTGGGATTTAATTGACTATTACACGATTAGAAGAAAGTATATAAAGATTAGAAGTAACGAAGTACTCCAATACAATAAAATATTAATTGGCTTACGAAAATACAACTGTCTTCAAATGTATTATTGTACCATGTCAACATTACGCTAGATGGCAGTAGTGTTTTATGATTATGTTTTCTTGTTACCGGTATCAATTGTGCCAACTGTGAAATCATCATTGAACTCTGTGGACGGTTACTAGTCAAGAAGGCTTTGTTTATTCAGTTTCATTTTTATTAAAACATTTGCATTCCATTTCAATCATCCGGATCCCAATAATCAACGTCACCTGACAGAGGATTTTCAATAAATCTTAGTATTAAACAATCTCTGATACGTGACTATCCATAATATCATATAGCAGAAGCTATAACAAACATAATCTAAATGATACATAAACAAGAGTTATAAAAGTTTTAATTAGGGATGATGAAATAAACAATAAACGTTTTAATTAATGATGAAATAAAAAATAAACATGAATAATTTTAAAAGAAACAATTATTGAAAGTACAATTTTCAAATTTGAATGATTTAGTGGTTGGTGGTTCAGTTGATGTTATATTGGACGTGTGCGTAAAAGAAGTGAACTCGTTGATGTACATGGTGTATCCCTCAACTTATTCAGGATTTCCGAATGGTCCTCTTCATATATGACCAGTGATCTTTATTAATTCTTGTTCTTGAATGCCAATGCGAGTCATATTTAAAAGTGCTGTGCATCGACTGGAGTGGTCTGTAATTTTCTGTTTTTTGACGTTCAGACCAGTGCAGTTTGAAATGTTGGCAAACAAAGAAACAAATGCTAGGGTAGTGATAAAAATAAACAAATGCTAGGGACGTGATAAAATTAAACAAATGCTAGGGATGCGATAAAATTGTGCGATAAGCAGGCTTGATTGATTGAAAGACGTCCTTTCGTACCGTTTTATTGGTCGAAAGTAGTGTGACGTAGTAAAAGTGTAATAGTCGGAGAATGCAACTTTCGCTCTGTTGTGAGGGTCTCCTACAAGATGCAACCATCTGCCTACCACTTGGATATTATATTTTGGAGTGTTATAAACACGCCTGTCCAAGAATTGAGCATTAAATACAGGGGTAAGAAATATGATTTTAGGCCGGCTAGATGCTTGAAATTACACACTGTGCGGCGGTCTGGTGGCTAAAACGCTGGACTTGTAATCCTGTGGGACCGGGGTCGACCCCTCGACGTGCCCCTAATTTATAGCTTGTTTCGGGGGAGCCCGTGGTCTAGGAAATGCAGACATTCTCTCCGGGCGGATTCCCCTGTGTCAACCCAACAAATCTCCATAATAATTTCATCTCATCTCATCGCGGATGTAGCGTAGACCAGCCTCCTATGGCGCACCCTGGACAACAACTCTGTCGATAAATGGTCTACACAACTGGCTTCACATGGGAAATGGCGGTTAGTTGCGTCCTAAATGCGCCACTCACCCACTAGAGGACGGTTAGTTGCGTCCCTTCTACCTGACTTATTACTGAAATATATGTGCCTTTATTTTACTTTTTGGTGCCAAATAAACAAATCGAAAGCTATACAGAAATGTTTCAGTGTATTATAAGACAGTGTGAATCGCGAGATGTATTATTCGCCCCAACAGAAATGTATGTATGTGGATTTTAAACTCGCTATACATACCGCCGCCAAACTTGTTTTTCCTTCGCTAATATGTTTTCGCGGGATATCAGCCGAGTTAAGATTTTGGAATGCTCCAAGCTTTCGACTGCTATCTCTGCAGCCATCTTCAGAGAAGTGATGTCCGAACCGAAAAAATCGAAAAATCGAAAGAGAATTGGGAGGAAAAAATTTTAAAAGGTACGCAAAAACGCGTCCTTGCAAGGGGTTGGGGGCTGTACAAAACTAAATATGTGAGCTCCAAGCCTGTTGGCCACTAGTCTCACTCCGGGTTACGCTGCTCCACTGAAGGAATTCTAGAAAATTTTGAAGGGGAAGCCGAAATGGGACGTAACCTCTTAGGTACCACATACGCGAGGGGGACTGAGATTTGATCAGGTGATCACGGAACGGGAAGAGGAAGAGCTGGCTGGTGTTTGCCGTTAGGGTGGCAAGACGCTGTCATCTGTTGTTCGATGACAAATCATGTGAAGGCCGTCGGAAGAAGCGCCGTGAAATCTAAATCTGCAATTTGAGAGGTCCCTATCCTTTCAATTGCGACTAATTGAGTGACCTCCTATATTTAATAGACAATTTATATATGTTCTGAACTAGGGCATACGTCGTTTATAATAAAGGGGAATATATATGGGGAAGGGCATATAGGTCCGTGGCCCATTTCTTATAGGGCTTATCCCGACATTTGTCTTACGCCTGAGGAAAACCACATTTTATATACTGTTTGACCACACCAAGGTCATCAACAAATCAAGCCACTACTGGGATCGTACAATCAAGGAGGCTATAGAGATCAAGCTGGAGAAAAACAACTTTAACAGAGACAGTGGACTCCAGCTCAGTCAGGCATGGACACCGGCCTTGGTCCAACTTAGGCCCTCTTACAATCAAGGTCATGAAGATCACGGACCGAGGACGGCAACCGATTCCAACCGGCGGAACAGGGCTCGCCGCCCGCCAAACTTCACACAGGAATCCCGGGAGGGGCGGAGCTTACGAGGGATGACAATTCCCGCCCCCGGATTGGCCGATCCGCCAACCAATCCCGTTTCACCTGAGACAGCCTAACATCTATATTACCTTTCGACTTTCTGTTCGGACATCACTTCCCTGAAGATGGCTGCAGAGATAGCAGTCGAAAGCTTGGAGCATTCCAAAATCTTAACTCGGCTGATATCCCGCGAAAACATATTAGCGAACCAACGCCGAGAAAGCCTCAAATCATACATTGTTTTTCCTTCACTCAAAATCAGAGGCAGTCGGTTTCACCTAGGCCAGAATTGGTGAAAAAATTCAAAATTTACTTTTGTAATATTCTTTTACCCTTAAAATTCAAGAATAATGGTATTTTACAAATAATTTCAAATTAGTGTAACTCTGAAAATTGTGAGATCAGAACAAATGTTTATATGACATTTTTTGCTCAGAATGTCTTCGGAAATGGGCTCCGTGAGGGACGGTAAATCCTCGTGAATCACTCTGTATAGGCTTATACATTATCTCGTAATAACAAATGGATTGAATATGCCTGTATTAATGAATAAAGTTAATGACTTTATTTTGAAAACGTGTCGAATGCATTTCAACAATAGAGTAATTGAACAGAACTGTAATCTCTATGAAACAAGACTCGGGGAAGGAGGGGGGAATGGCTAGAAATGCATTCAGCGTATTCCGAATCTCACCGGTCCGGTGGCATCAGTGACGTCACGTTGCAACGAAAATAAGGAACAAAACTGCTGGAAGAATCGATGCTGTCATGGCGACTGTGTAAGTGGTTATCTGTGCTATGCTAGCAAAATTTTGCGAAATTTCCGTACTGCCATCTCGTTCAAATAAAAGAGATCATAAACAACTTATTTCTTGAACCGGTAGTAATAACTGGTCCGTTGACATGTTCGCTCATTAGCCATTAACATATTGTTTTTACGTTGTGCTCATTACAAACAATACAGCAGAACACACCGCCATGACACAACAGTGCACGATGTCATTCGTCTGCTAATTCCCGCCCTATACAAGAACCAATCAGATTCACTGATGGAGACTGCCACCACCTCTGCAAGTCGATGGCACCGGTGCGACACCGGTGGAGCATCAATGACGTCGTCGGTGGAATTCGGAACACCGTGATGCCATCGGATTGCTCTCCGGTGAGATTCGGAATACGCTCATTGATTGAAGTTGTGTCAGACTGAAAGGTGTCAACTATAAAGTGTACTTTGCAAATATTTTGTAAACAAATTATTGTTTAGGATTGTGATTCAATCACTGGAAATATTTTTTTGTTCTTAATAAAATATCAGTTGTTGACAATAAGTTATTATGGAACATGTTTCAGGAATAATGTTAACATGCGAACATAAAGTTCGCCATTGAACCCTTACGATAAATGCAAAATAAAAAAAATATTCTTTGTCCAAGATTGTACATATTACTTCGATTTCTTCGAAATATCTCGCCGCTATGAAATGAATCAATGTAGAAAATCTTTAATACAGGTAAATATGAAATAATAACAAGTTGTATTTCAATATATAACTCTACGTCTCCACACATGAATCGATATATTGAGTTTAAAATTAGTTTCGCATGATAACAATATATCAACGCAAATGCGCGCTGTTTCTATTTGCTTTTTGTAATTCGCAGAAGAGTCCTAGAAGTACCAGGTATTCAAAGTTAGAACACTGGTGCCAGTTGCTGGGTATTTAAGCCGAGAAATGCCAAGAATATAAAACTGAGGTAAATGCAAATTCAAATAAGTGTTCAATTATTGTATGTCTGTGGAATTTTTTTTAATTTCGGAAACATTCGGATGAGGGCCTGGACCATGACTTGACAAACACAAGTAACAAATCGGAGGTACGCCGGGGATCGATCCCGGGTCCACAGGATTATAAGTCCAGAACTTTAGCTACTAGACCACTTCGGCGGTAATTTTTTTTATAAATCACTGATTTTTAATTAAAATATTTCTAATATTAAATGTCTGTAGTGATTATCGTATGATTTATTTTTCACTTGCTCTCTGCCTATATGAAGTAAAAAAAAATAAGTTTAGCTACAACTTTAAAGAAGATTTATCAAGTTCAAGCATGTCGGTTTACGCAAAGCGATAAGAGAAACTGTCAAATATTTTTTAATGAGGTAATACAAGGTATGAGTGAATTAGTTTAAAAGTATTCCGAAACAAGTTTAGTTAGACTTTCATCCTTTGCATAGACTGGGAGGACAGAGTAGTGAGTCGAGTTAACTTTATATGGGCAATAGTCTCTCTTCTGACGTCACCCATGTTTTGGTGTATATTTTTCTCAAATTAACAAGTATTTTATTTTTAAATTTACGTAGTATTGTTTAATGATGTTGAGATCATTTTATAGATCATTATTTTATAAATCATTTATTACGATTATGAAGGCCCTGGCTATTTTCAGTTGAGTATCCATATTTGTAAGTTAAGTCAACGAAAATTAATCAATATGTAGAGTAAATCTTCCCGAGAAATGAGTCTGACATCATGTGTGACGCGTAATACAAAATCTCAGAATAATCTTCTTCATATATAATTAAAATGTATGAAACTAACGACAGGCATATTTACATAGAGTAATAGGTTCTCGTGTACTCGAGTAACGAATACGCGGGCAGCCATGGTGTCGGGAGATTATTATGAAACTTGGCAACAAACTGGACACACAACATCGCGCGTGTATTATCAATTCATGACGCAAACTGCTGTCACCTGTTCCACATTGCTAATTCTCTGATATTGTCAAGTTGATACTTCCTTTAAATGCACGTACACTCAGGATGAAACGGGACAAAATATAACACATTTGGATAGTTACTAACGACAAACTACAGCTATTCATACAAAATAGATTTACTTCGTACTAAACATGGAATTAAATTTCATTAGCCACCGTTATAAGGAAATCAAATGCGAATGTCCACAAAAATGCAAACAAGGATTTGAAATGAAAACTATTGAACAACTGAGTTCATTGAATTAAAGAAGAATAAGAGTAATTTTCACTATGAATTAGAATAGTACATTATGCAACGAGCCTATAATGGTAGTAATTAAGACGCGAGTATGTTTATGAAACGAGCGCAAGCGAGTTTCATAATTTTCATACGAGCGTCTTAATTACCATTATAGTCAAGTTTCATACGACATTTTATGCTCGACCATATTTCTAACTTGAAATTATTCGTAAGTATTCATGTTATTCTTATCTTACTGAGAAGCGGAACTGACCTTGTGCAATACCTCGTAAATTGTGAGATGTGCGCAGACGCGAAAGTATTGATTTTTTCCGAGAAACAAATGTCGACGTTGACCTTGATATAATCTAGAGAGTAAAATAAACATTAATCTTGATATAACCTTGAAATTGAATTAGACATTGAAAAACGAGATGACAAATTGAATTTATTTGAATATTATTTACAATTAACGCTAATTATTATAGTAACAGAACTGACTTTATTTCAAATATAGGTGATTTATTGATTTATTATTGTCTTTCGATTGCATATCCGAGAATAATCGATACTTGCGCTTTCATATTGCTACAATGATATTTTCTGATTGGTGGAACACCTGAACTTTAATGAATAGGTGTACTTTAATGAGGTCCATTAAAGGGCTGCTACCAAGTGTATAATTACTACATTTCGGCATGGTCGATCATAAATAAAATTTCATGACCAAGTTAATAATGCAATCTTAGGAACAGAATTTTCGTCATAAAACTAATAACATAGCAAATACTGAACTCGACCTAGAATATGAAGTATTTATGCATTTAGACCCGATTTCATCAACATGATATTAATTCACAATTAACTAACTGTAACTTAACTTAAGTGCAGAAGTTAAATCATATTTAATTCGTTTGCATTTCACCAAACTAATACACATTTAAAGTAAAGTCATTCAATTTAATTCCCAATTAAGTGATCACGGCCTTCGGAATCATAGTAAAATACTAATTCCGAAGGCCATGTGCCTTGTTAATGTAAACAGTGGCCTTTATAGTGGTTCATTTGTTATATGAACAAGGAGATTCATTTTCCTTAAGGAGATTCAAGAATAATTTAAAGAGTTGTGTATAAAGTCAAAATTAAAATTAAGGTGACATTCAACATTTAATTTTTTAAGGTGACATGTATTTATCTAGCCTTGGTTTGAATTGTAAATTATTTAAAAATAGCGTGTAAGAGGGCCTTAGACTAGAAATATTTAGTTTAAATGTAGTTCTGTTTATAAGTATGCATAAGAATGCAATTATTTGACTTATTTGAACTGTTGTATCAGTGAAGCGAGGTGAGTCAGTGAAGTTATGGTTTTACAGTGCAGTGAACAGTTCCGATCAGTGATAATTTATAGCGTCAATGAAATGTATTCTATAGTGTCAGTGAAATGTGTTACAGAGTGTCAGTGAAATGTGTGCTAAAGTGTCAGTGAAATGCGTCATAGTGCCACTACAGGGAATGAGATGAGAGTAAAGTGAAAGACTATTGAAACTTATGTAGGACCTATACATAATTATGTAGGTTGTGTTGTAAAATTAGGTGTTTTATTTTATGTTTTATTATTATTGTGTTAAATTGTATTGTGTATTCTTATTGTATTGTGTATAAAATTGTATATGTGTTGTAAATTGTATTATGTATTGTAAATTTTATTGTGTATTGCTTATCATTTTAACTGTGTATTGTTAATATTGTATATACCACTGCCACCGGGTGCTTGCCCACTTGCAGTGTAAATAAATACACACACATATTACGGCAATGTTATCCATCATAAACCGAGGTAACCTCAAAACGTTAAAATCATCGAAAACAAAAATAAAACGCATTGACAGACTTCAGAAGAAAACTTTATTGGGTTATTTTACGACGCTGTATCAACATCTAGGTCATTTAGCGTCTGAATGAAATGAAGGTCCAGCACCGAAAGTTACCCAGCATTTGCTCGTATTGGGTTGAGGGAAAACCCCGGAAAAAACCTCAACTAGGTAACTTGCCCCGACCGGGATTCGAACCCGGGCCACCTGGTTTCGCGGCCAGACGCTGTGAGCGTTACTCCACAGGTGTGGACTTCAGAAGAAAATAAGAAAGATTGGAAATAAGTAGAAAGAGATTTCAACGCAAGAAAACCTCATTCCAATGTCTTCAGCAATATTGAAGACAAAAGGAGATAATATGAAAGTAGATGCAAGGCAATGGGCCTCTCATGCAACAAGCAAAATGGAAAGACGTCATGGATTTGCGGTATTCCAATGCCTTCAAATATAATATAAGCCTACATGCTAAATAATGTTAATTATATTACTATATTTGCCGTATTTTAGGCAACTGAAAATTGACTAAACGTTTCTTCAATAAATGTATCATTTAAATAATTATGAAGTACTTAAATATGAGAAGGAAATTCTAAATCACCTTCTGGACTATTAAAAATATACAATACTGATGTTATGCTTAGTCTAAACCTCATTTGCAAATCTTTTTCGTCCATTGTATTAAAATAATCTTCTATTTCGGAAATTATCCTCGCCAGTAGTAAGAAATCAACGTCTTCAAATTCTTCGTGCTCGTCATGATGACAATTATAGTCGTTAATGCAGGATTAATTATTTAAATGACCAAATAATGACCAATAAACTTTTATGTAGTTTAATGAGACTTAAAGCCCAATTTGTATTGATGAAAATAATGCTTAGTTTGTTGCTCGACAGAAGACAGAAGACTGCAAGGAAAAGCGTAATCAATCAGTAATCACTATACCCGTGAGAGTGCAATCAAATACCTTACTATAATCATACCGGACAGCTGTATACTAGTAGCATTGGCGTGAGTGCGAAATATCGCGGACCTGACATCTAGCGGAGAGGGATGGAATTACGTCCACATATACAAATATTAACATAGTGGGATTCGGACTATTGTTTAAAATGTGAGTTACTAATGTGGAATTATATATGAAACACTTAAGAAATGTTGAATAGTACGCTCAGGGCCAAAAAAACCCGGACACTTCTATATTTGCTTGTATTTTGTTGCTAATTATTTAAAAATGAAACAAAACCCATTTAAACAAAATAATGTTTCATTTAGCACCTTATACGACAACAATTGAAAAAAAATCTCTGATGAGAAAATTTACAAAAAATTACTACAAAGGGCGTATAACTATGGCATCGTTTGGTCTAACTGTTTTTTCATTTTATGGTGCCTTAAACATTAAAAACTCTTTTTAGTAACGGGTATTACCCCCTCTGGCTTGAATGACTGCATCCCTACGTCTTGGCATGCTCTCAATTTGGTTAGCAATGTCTTCTTGAGGAATAAGTTCCCATTCTTCGCCAAGTGCTCGCCTCAACTCTTGTAACGATTCTGGTCTCGGTCGTCTATTCTTAACACGCCGTCCCACATGCCCCACACGTGTTCAATTGGGTTCATGTCTGGACTCCTTGCTGGCCATAGAAGAACATGGATTCCCACTTCTTGGAGATAATCTCCGACCGCATGGGCAATATGAGGCCGTGCATTATCATGCATTAAAACAAAATTATCGCCTACAAATTGGCCAAATGACACAACATGATCAGCCAAACATTCATTTATATACCTATCAGCTGTTAGTCTTCCTTTTTCAACAAAAACCAACTCTGTACGAGCATCCGTACACACTCCTGCCCAAACCATCACTCCACCACCTCCATACGGCACATTTTCGGAAATGCAACACTGTGAAAATCGTTCTCCCCTCCTTCTCCAAACTCTTTCATGTCCATCAGGTGAGCACAGATTGAAACGGGACTCATCGGTGAACAGAACACAGCTCCACTGTCCATTTCTCCAATCCCTGTGATCATTTCTAAAACGCAGTCGTTCAACTCGATGCATCCTGAGAAGTCTGGGACCAGTTGCAGGTCAACTCGATATCAGTCCACTTGCTTTCAACCTCCTTCTAACTGTTTTGGCCGAAATTGGGCGTCCATGCATGTTAACAAATTGCTGGGCTACACTAGTAGCTGGCAGGTTGCGCTCCCTAAGAACTCTCAACACCATATACCTGTCTTCATTTGGATTTGTAGCTCTTGGACGACCCGAACCTGGTCTTCTGGTATCTTCTAGGGTCATCATGGGTTGTGCTTCTAGCCATATTCATAACATTTGCAATGTAACGTACACTGCGTCCATCATCGTAAAGGGCTACAGCTCGAGCCACATCTTCAGATCGCATCTTGTTTTAAGACAAATGTTACAACCCCACTTAAACTCAGAAAATGTAAAAATAAAGAAATAACGAATGATAACGATAATGAAGCACAAAATGGTTGAGACAAAATTGTTATAGCTGAGACTCCGAAAGCAAAATTGGAATATTTGATTGTAATGGCTTGTTTATAAAACAAAAAACAATCAACAATGTATACACGTCTCCATAACAACAGATGGCTACCATAATATTGTATGAGAAGATAATGTTTTGCAAAATACCAGAAAATGTTAAAGTGTCCGGTTTTTTTGTCCCTGAGTGTATTTAATGTAAAATTATTACCTTATATCAGAGCTGCATATTATGAGAAAATTGCATACTTCATATTACTTTCCGTAATTATTAATTGTTACATATTTTTTCTTTGCTTTAGTGAAACAAAATCAGTTCTGACATTAGGAATGAATTTACAATAATGCTTTATATACCCATTGCTGACAACTGCAAAAATAAAAATGGTAGTATTCTGATGCTTGTAATTAGTAAAGGCATGTAGACAACAAAAAAACTTAATTTGATAAAACCTTAAAATTTCCGATACCGGTACGTTTAAACTTCTATTCATTAATTAGGTCTAGATAAAAAAAAGCCAATTTGTATTTTTCTATCAACACAAAGACGAAGGAAATAGGCCTACTAAAGAATGTTGTTGACTCACGTTTTATGATCCCTTGGAAATCGAAAGTACGATTTGGAGCAATTTGTAATGCTGCAATATTGTAGCAATTATAAACAGCACACATACACCCTGACATTTTAACACAGCACTAATTAATAAAACTATTAACTAGCCCATCAGCAATATACATTGCAGTTGATTACAGCTTGTTTCACGAGTATCACCACACCGGCCGCCTAGGTAGCAGCACCAGTTTCGTTCGCACGAAAAACTGCTAGCTGTCCGGTATTATTATAGTAAGGTATTTGGTGCAATTGTTTCATAGTCTGTGAGTAAATCACACAAGTTTCATTCTTAACGAATAGTTCACTCACTGGAGTGGTCGTGATTTTTTAATCCTCGGTGAGAGATCGCTATTGGTGATTTTTCATCACATCTCTACGCTGAATGCTGCTAATTACAATAACATCGTCTTAGCCGTCTTTCGTTTAATTGCTATTTCTAAAATATATCTCGAGATAAGTAGAGAGAGTGAATATAATATGAATCTGAAGGAGAACGCTTGTGAATGTCTCAGATTGGTTTATTTTACCGGCTAGACAATCAGATGAGAGCAGAAGGGGAGAGTCCAGCCCAGCAGAAGACAAATGATTCTCCCTTAAGAAGGCGAGACTGAAGAAATTTATCTTAATTACAACTTAGAAGCTCGAATAACATAAGTGCTTTCTTTATTTTCTTCCGTTTGCAATAGTACGAGTCCCAGGGGGATAGTTCCATTCGGGAATGCACCTGTAATTGTATTTTCATTAGCTTTTACATCGGCCAGACAAGACAATGATTCTAATACCCTTAATGCGAACTTGGGGCTATTCTTACGTTTAAATGCTATTAACAACGTTTATTAATTTTTACTGAGGAAGTATACAATGACTAGACCTCGACCTTATTTACGAAATCCATGTCGCATGTAACAGAAATATATAATACAAATTTATATAGGGTAAAGGTTGGTAATATTGTGATACTAATAATATTATTATAGTTCTTTTTGAGAATTTTTTACAATTTTACTGAGCGAGAGTAAGATCGGTTTTTCGCGTCAAAGTATTAAGGTATATGTACACCCACAAAAAGCAAAAAATGATGAAAAATTAGAATTTTCAAAATATAACTATTTTAATAGAGAATTTTCTCCTCTTTAATTTGATATAAGAATTTTCGATTTATGCCTTATGGTTTTTCAGATAAGTCCCATTTTCCAAAATGCTGCGTCATCAGCCACGGTCACTTACTTTTGGAGTGCATTACTTTTGGAGTGATCTTCGTAGCAGTCAATCTCCTCGTCCAGCATTGCTTGTAAAATAAACTTCTTTCTAGTCCCGAAATACATGAATAGATATCTGAGTATGATCATTAGATTGAAAAAACTTTTTTTACATAATTAAGTAATTTATAATCGTTTACTGTTATAATACTGTAAATTTGTTTGTCATTGATGTTATACGTCATTTTAATAAGAGTCCAAAAGTAGAAATTACAATTCTGAGGAGGATGGGCATAAACCCTGGGACAAACACCATCGCAGGATTTGTTGCATCATTGGAAATAGGGACAAAAATGACAAAAAACATTCAACACCTGAAGTTAAAACAAGGCGGAGGTATTTAAGAAGCTGAAACTGGACCGACATGAAGCTGTTTAAGGGGTGACATATGATGATGGAGTCTTCTAGGCTCTGAAAGTTTGTGTCACATTTCCTGTAAATAGTAATTTTAGAATATTTAATTCTCTCAAATATGATATGTCAGTTAAATATGGTGATACCAAGAAGATATTGGTGTCATTTTGAAGCTTCAAATGTCCCCCAGTGCCTGACAATGAGTAAAATAACATTAATATAATTAATAATTACCTATGGATTTTTTACATGATTTATGCAACATAAAATATTATTGTAACTTACATATATGGTAATATTTAATTAATGTAATTAAAAATAAAAAATAGCTCTATATCAGGCACTAAAGAATAATTTTAGCTATAAAACAGTGAAAAAACTGTGGCTCTATCTTAAAAACTGCATGGGCTATCATGTTTCAAGTTGCTTGTCAAGATTATAAACAAAATAATTGTTATAAACAATTTAGACATAATTTCAAGGGATCTGTTCACTTCATTTTCTTTCTGGTGCCATTCTCAATTGTATAAAAGTTTTACAGAGCAAAATTATACAAAACAAAATTTTTTGTATGTAAAGGTGTACATATACCTTAAGGGAATGTTCGTGGACAAGTTTCTGCACAAAACCGGTCCATCTCTCGCTCAGTAAAGTTGTAAAAAAAATCTCAAAACGTACTATCATAATATTACCAACCTTTACCCTACATAGATACACATATAGTAAAATGTATGTTTCATACTTACATTCCACCAAAATGTGTCCAACTTGCCCAAGATGTAGAGGTATTTATAAGAAAATATATCTGTACTGGTACCATTATTACAAACGACACATCATACAAACTAAAATTGCATTTTTTTCAATTCTGATTCCTTTCAGTTATAAGCCCTTTTCTCTGGGCTCTGGGCTTGCGCTCGTTTCATAATTTTCATACGAGCTTCTTAATTACCATTATAGGCGAGTTTCATACGACTTTTTATGCTCGACCATATTTCTAACTTAATATTATTAATTTTCTTTGTATCTGACCTTGACCAATGTCCCGTATGTTGTGAGATGTGCGCAGACGCGAAAGTATTGATTTTTTTCCGAAGAACAGATGTCCACATTGACCTTGCTAGGCCATAAGAACCTACAGAGATAACATTGAAATTAAATTAGACATTGAAAAACGAGATGACAAATTGAATTTATTTGAATATTATTTACAATTAACGCTAATTATTATAGTAACAGAACATAACCTTCTGCGACAGTATTGGATTTCCAGCCTCCGTGACTTTTCACTAATTCTCTTTCGATTGCATATCCGAGAATAATCGATACTTGCGGTTTTATAACGGTAGAAAGCTGACCTGTCATTGGCTGAACAGTTGTAACCTGAGTCGTCATTGGCTGAAAGACCTGATCTTTAACGAATAGGTGTACTTTAATGACATGCATTAAAGGTCTGCTACCAGGTGTATAATTACTACATTTCGGCATGGTCGAGCATAATAGTAATATACGTTACAAGAGCGGTATGTTGACGTTTTCATGGTCGAGGAAAAGATTGAAAAAGCGAAACGTTGTTGAGCTTTTTTAATTTCCGAGAACATGAAAACAAATATACCGCTCGTGTATCGCACATTATTTTGTGCGATGATCGTTTATTACATACCTGAAAGACGAATTTCTAATTAGTTGCAATGAAATCTCCATGTTGGTTTCTGTTTAATGACGGCAACTTCGGAAAACCAAAATATCTTTCTTCAACTTTGTTGCTATAAAATGTTTTCTGTGTTTACTATACTCCAGCAGGCCGTGATATACGTCTGTCTTTTTTTCCCCCCCAGTCTATAAATGCGAACTTAAAACAAACGGTAAGATTATGTAAAGATTTATTTTTCATTTTAATATTTTAACAATATTATTTATATAACATATTGCAGTAATAACATCGGCATCTGGAACCTTGTTGATTTTTTCACGGCTTCTTTAATGTTACTTGTATCAGGAATGCAATAAGTTTCGTGGAATAGTAGACTTTACTTAATTTTTGCAAATATTTAAAAACAATAATTAGCATTGCAATTTAGGTGAAATTGCAGTGGTAAGTTTCCAATTTATAATTATTACTATGTTAAACGTCTCTAAAATAATATGATAAAAGCCTAAAGCAGTAAAATGAATGTCGCGCTTAAGCGGTAAGAAGAGGGAAATTGTTATGTGTGTTACGTTGGGAATACTGAATGTGGTATTTCACACTTACCGCGTATTGGTTCTGTGCGGAAAACAAGCAAATACGCACGATCTCGCACAAAAATATATAAATATCTTTTTTCTTCCTTTCCCCTTTTTGATCTCTTGATCACCAGATGAAATTATTATCATACCCTTTTTATTATGAATTTTATTTAATTTTATTATTTATTTTCTTTTTTAATATTATTTTATTACATTCCATTTTGTTACATTCTTCCTTACGTTCTTCATATTAACCATTTGTACTAAATGGTTTCCTTTTACTATATTTCATTGTACTTTACCTTCTTTTTTTTTCTATTGTGGTATTATTTTCATGTTGTTTAGTGTCGATTTATTATGCTATTATCATTATTTTTTTTGTAATATGTTAGTATTCTGTTCTTTAACTTTTTGTTAAATTTTAACTGCTTGTATACTTTGTGACCTGGTAAAGTGTAAGAGAAGGCCCTATGGCCTTAACTCGCCAGTATAAATAAAGAAATATTATTATTATTATTATTATTATTATTATTATTATTATTATTATTATTATTATTATTATTATACAAGACTCTTTCCATCCTCCCCCTGTATTCGAGAACCGTCTGTTGTATGCCGTGCTTGAATTAACACGATGAAGATAATTCCTTAGGTGACTCGCTATATGTGTGCTAATGACTATGAAAAATATGTTAGTATATTTTCCTATTCCTAAACGTAAGACGAAGGTTTATTTTACTGTTAAATTTCTTGTATTCCGGAGTTGTAGGGTTCGTTTCAGATGCAGGCTATACCAATTTTTGTTTTTCGTGGTTCCCCAAGCCCCTTCATATGAATGCTGTGATAGTTTCAAAGGTCCAGATTCTTATTGTCAGTTCACCATTACATCTCACATTTTATTACATAACTAGCCGTACCCGTGCACTCCGCTGCACCCGTTAGAAATAAATATGAAGTAATTGCATAATTAAAATAGGACATTTGATCCAGGGAACATTCATGTTTGATAGAAAGATAAATTGTTTATCATGTTACTTAATTGAAATTATATTAAAAAAATTAAAATGCGATCATTTTGATCCAGAGACCACTCATTTGGTCATAAAAATTATTTTAGGAAATACAGGAAACGAATGTACAGAATAGCCTATCAAGTTTTCTGTGCATAAGAAGCTACAGAGTGATTTATATAGAACTGACACATTTCTTTCTTTAATTATTCCTTTGGAAATTCATTCAGTGACCCAATTTTAGCACCAAATTAAGCAGAATGTTATGGGGGTTCGATTCCTTGTCACTAGATGCGCAGATGTTTATGTTTTATTCCTATTGTTGGCAGCTATTTTCGACATTTTGTGTCAACGTGAAAATGCAGTACACATTAAATCAACGACTCTTCCTTGTGAAGCAATACTGGATTACGAATTCAATTACAGCTACTCAAAGGGCATACCAGAGAGAATTTGGTGTTTGCAATCCTCCCAAAAGAAACACAATACTGGGACTGGTAAACAAATTGGAAACAACTGGATCTCTGGTGAGTGAAAAGGGCAAGCATCGTTCATCTAGGCTTCCCACGGTTGTTGTTGACGTAAGAGCACGACTGGAGCAGTCACCCAAAAAATCATTAAGACGTTTGTCGCAGGAGACAGGGTACACCTACTCAATGTGTCAGAGAGCCTAAAGCCATATAGGGTTACGGTTGTTCATCAGCTACAGGAACCAGATAAGGATAAAAATTTAATTATTGTCGTTGGTTTCAGACGTTCATTGTGCCAAATCCTGCCATATTGTCCATCACATATTTCACAGATGAAGCATGGTTCCATTTTTTCCGGTTATGTGACGACCGAATAATTTCCAGGAACCTGTGGCCACCGAGATCTCCGGATTTGACAACGCCGGACAACATTTGCTATAGAGGTAAATAATCTCCCAAAATTCCTCTACATTTTAGGTATAATAAATTGTCGCTAGCACAATTCGTTTTGAAACAATTAATGAAAGAAATGTGTCAGTTCTATACCAATCACTCTGTATTTTAATCTTACCTGTCCTCAATTCACTCAGAAGTTACTGTAATAACATTATAGCATTAAGTCCATCTAGAGAAACTACACTTCCCAATGGTGAAATAATAATTAATTATACAAATCGGTTAATTTAGCTTCCGATATTACTTCATACAAACACAGAAACATTCTCTGTAGGCTATGTTTAATATCTTTCGATTGTTGTTGACCAAGGTCCCTTATAGATGAAATTATTTGTTTTTTTATTTCATTACACCGCCTTAGATGGCGTTGTTATTGTAATTTTGAAACTCATTTATCTCATTAAATATCATTCCTATCAAAATTTTGCAAAGAATAAAACTTAACGGAAATTATGTTTACAGACACTTTCGTTATGTAATATTTTTCGTGAAAATTAATAATAAGGGAGATATTTCGATTTATTTAATTCAAGTCCCCTTATAACCCCCCTTTTAAATAAAATATTTTGAATGTCATATAGCCTAAAATCTAAGTTACAACGAACTTAATTTATATTCCAATTTTCATATAAATCGGTTCAGCTATTATCGAGTGAAAAGGTAACAAACATCCAGACAGACAGACAGACATACAAACAAAATTGTCAAAAAGCTATTTTCGGTTTCTGGGCGGTTAATTATATATGTTAGGACCAATTATTTTTGGAAAATCGAAAATTACCAGAAAAATTTCGGCTACAGATTTATTATTAGTATAGATTTTCCACAATCGACTTGTCACTATCTGTAGGAGTATCGCCCTGCCACGCGTTGTAATGAAACCTTAAACAAGTTAGGCTATTTTTTAAAAGTCACGTACATAAAAAGCAGCCTTTTGATTTAATTTAATGGGTATTGAAAAAAAAAACAAAATCATAATAATTTTAACACTCAATATTCTTGTCCTGCTGTTTTCCAATTCTGTAATGTTTGCAGAAGATTAAACCTGTACTCCATTACACTGTTATAAAAGCAATGACCTCAATCCATTACACATTGGCAGATTGGCAGTATCATACAGATCGAGCGTGTGTTATATAATCAGCAAAAAGTATCGTAAGCTTTGATTAAAAACTATTAAATTAAAACTCGTCATTGTGCCATCACGTACATTTGTTTTAAAAGTCACAGTGAGATTGTCTTTTATTTTATCTTATATTTAACACTACGAAACATGACGTTCGACAGTTTTAATTAATTTAGATGGAATGCTTTTAATGAAGATAGAAATGTATTGTTCTTCTAGGTATGTGAAATCACTGCTTTTTCAAGAAAAGTTCGCAGCAAAAAAAAAGTTGGAAAATAATGAAAATTACTTACATAATATCTATATCGTACAATTTTTAAATAACATAACATTCTAAAATGAGGACGCATATCACTAGAGGGGCTTTCTCTGACTAGAATTTACGGTATAGTCTTCAGGAACATAAAACATCTGCAACATACTTCTCAGAAAAATCTACATAATAATGTATGTCTTTTACGAATTCGGGTGAACAATGTCTTTTTTATACTCGCTTTAACATCTCTGGTCATATCGCGAGTTAATCTTTTGGGTGAAATCAACTATTGTTGAGTATTGGTTCTATTGTTGTGAACTAGATGGCGTCTGTAGATGTATTACTGATTCCTTATGAATATGATTTCGGTGATGAATGAAGCCGGTGATATTCAGGGATGTTGTGGCCCGAGTTTCTTGACATTTACCTTACGGTTAGGGGAAAACCCTCGAAAACGTCAACCAGGAAATTCAACCCGACCGGGAATCGAACCAAGACTCTCTGCGTAAGAGACCAGCATGCTGACCCCTGCACTAGAATGTCTTCTGTTCCTTTTTTTGAGAAAAGAAATGGTGTGATGAGTTACGGACATTTGTAACTCTGTTGTGTGTTGGGCTCAAGGTCATTGACAATAATATTCACGTTCATTCGAAATGTTAACAAATAATTAAAATACTATCAATCTTAAAAACATTGTATTTTACAAATTGAAACTATAGGCCTACGGAATAATTAAATTTCACTAGACATTATGTTCAGTAGAACGATATTATATACAGATACGGAATTAAACTTTGGAGCGAGTCTTAATGACCTGTATCTAGGCAACAATTTAGTGCGACTGTTCACAAGTAACATATACAGAGGCTCTTGTTTCCTGGACATGCCCATTGTGTTGTAAACGAAACATACAATAAGGGAGCTCCAAACTTTATTTCCTTGTCTGTACTGTCTATTTATATTTTGGCACTTCATATTTATTTATTTATGTATTTATTTATTTATTTATTTATTTATTTATTTATTTATTTATTTATTTATTTATTTATTTATTTATTTATTTATTTCATTATGTCTATAACAGGGCAAAGCCCCAATTACAATAGACAGTACAGATTTATTAAAAAAACAGAGAATTGCATATAACATGAAAAAAAAAAGAGATAAAACAGAAACAAATGCAAGATACAAGTGTAATTACAAATTAAAAATAACGTTTAGACCCTGTATTTAAGTTATATTAACTTATAGCTGTTCTATACAAAATTACTTCCAATGCTTCAGAAAATGTTAAATAGTAATATACGTTACAAGAGCGGTATGTTGACGTTTTCATGGTCGAGGAAAAGATTGAAAAAGCGAAACGTAGTTGAGCTTTTTTAATTTCCGAGAACATGAAAACAAACATACCGCTCGTGTATCGTACATTATTTTGTACGAAGATCGTTTATTACATACCTGAAAGACTAATTTCTAATTAGTTGCAATGAAATCTCCATGTTGGTTTCTGTTTAATGACGGCAACTTCGGAAAACCAAAATATCTTTCTTCAACATTGTTGCTATAAAATGTTTTCTGTGTTTACTCTACTCCAGCAGGCCGTGATATACGTCTGTCTTTTTTTTCCCCCCCAGTCTATAAATACGAACTTAAAACAAACGGTAAGGTTATGTAATGAATTATTTTTCATTTTAATATTTTAACAATATTATTTATATAACATATTGCAGTAATAACATCGGCATCTGGAATCTTGTTGATTTTTTCACGGCTTCTTTAATGTTACTTGTATGAGGAATGCAATAAGTTTCGTGAAGTAGTAAACTTTATCGATACTTAAGTTTTTCAAATATTTAAAAACAATAATTAACATTGCAATTTAGGTGAAATTGCAGTGGTAAGTTTCCAATTTATAATTATTACTATGTTAAACGTCTCTAAAAATAATATGTTAAAAGTCTAAAGCAGTAAAATGAATGTCGCGCTTAAGCGGTAAGAAGAGGGAAATTGTTATGTGTGTTACGTTGGTAATACTGAATGTGATATTTCACACTTACCGCGTATTGGTTCTGTGCGGAAAACAAGCAAATACGCACGATCTCGCACAAATAAGTATAAACATACAGTTTTCTTAGATTATTTCTTAATTCGATGCAACGTGTCGGAAAGAGAATAAAAGCTGGTTCACAATAAACCGGGAAACGAAGAAGGTGAAAGCGAAGATTTTTGATTCACAATAAACCGAGAACGGAAACGGCTATGCATATCGACATGTATGTCAATAACGATATATAAAATCGATATTACACATTCTGCTATTATTTGCTATACTTCTGCTATTAGTCCGTTAAATTTACTACAAAAACGAATAATTAAAATTTGTTTGAAGAAACGTTTCGATTATCCAACTAAATTAATTTATTCTGAATTTAATGTATTTAATATTGAACAAATTTATAAGTATACGCTGTTAAAATTTTATCATAAAAATCGTAATAAGTTTGTATTACAGACACACAATTATGACACAAGACGAAATATTAATTCAACATTAGTAGAACCTAAATGTCTCACATCTGCTGGTCTAAAGCATAGCATAAATTTTGGCCCTCGGTTGTACAATGCTTTAACTAAATTACACCCAAAACTTCTAACATGTAACCCACTAACATATAACAAGAAAATCAGAAACGTGTTAATATCTTCAATTTGATTAAATGAATTTATAGCCTATGTGTATGAATTAATCAACCTATATTATATTTGTATTCTATAATTTTAATCACTTTTCACGTGCGATATTATTCTTCTCTAGTGTTAATATTATATTATATAATTCCATTGCCGCTGTAATTATATTTTAGTTCCTATTTTATTTTACTTATTTATTTATATTATTATAATTTTTTATTTTAATATTATATCTGAACTGCGACCGAGCACGAGCGCTGCTCATTCGGTCTCAAATTTTGTTAATACTACTGTATCTTCTTTTTATATTGCGTGTATTATTTTATTTGTATTTCTCTTTGTTTGTTTTGTAATTATATTTCTTTATTCTGTATATTTGAATTTAAATAAATAAATAAATAAATTGTGTAAACTTGACAAATGGCGTTCTCTCATCAGTACAAGCCAGCCAACATAAACTCAGGTTAACCAACTTCGAAATTTAAGACACGGAATATTTAAGAATTCATATCATTATGATGTACCGAAGTACAAATGATAATTCCGTGCAAGAATTCTGCGTTATCATATGATGAAGGATGGATAGAACAGAGAAAAATTCTCTCCGACACCGGGACTCGAACCCGGGATTTCATCTCTACGTGCTGACGCTTTATCTACTAAGCCACACCGAATTCCAGTTCCGATGCCGGATCGAATCTCCTCAGTTAAAGTTCTACCTCTCAGTTTTCCCTTTGGTGGCCAACCCTCATGTACTGTGTCACAGAATATGTGACAGTGGCACAATGTCCAACACACTATGTACGGGCTATTCCATATGAAATCGATCAGTAAAAAACCTCGCATTTTTTATACTCTAATTTTTTCCCTACTTATACAAGGTGCTGAGGGGAGTGCATTTTCAAAAATATACTATCGAAAGTCAAACGGTTTTCGTATTATTGAGCGACAAATTTAACGTATTTTATAAAAATAAGCCTATTTCAGCGCTCAGAACTCTGGAACCATTTACTGCAGAACATTGAACGAGAGCTTATTTTGAAGCTGACATTTGGTAGGTTATGTTAAGAAGTATTCCTTATTTTTATTGTATACAGAGAGACAGGTAATCTGATTTTACTTGTTTTTAGGCTTTTTGATCATTTGTAAAAATGAAAAAAAAAAGTATTGAGAAAAAACCTTGTATTATTAAGAGGGATTCGGCATTGTTTGGTTAGTGGTACGGCAATAAGTTTCGAGGGTATTAAATAGATTATTTTCACACGCCTAGACTTGAACGGCGCAGTACCGCTCGCACTGGCCGAGAGCTGAAGATAAGCGAGCGTTGGGCGTCATTTTACTCCTGTGATAAAGCTAGCACAGCCATGCGCTGCTAGACGACACATCACATGTTTGTCTCCTGGCCTTGCTTGTCTCGGCTAAGCTCCCGTCTCACAGTCAGCTGGTTAGTTCCCGCGTGCACTATTTATTTTCTTTATTTGATATTTTCAATACTTTCTTATGAACGTGCCATCAGTAAAAAATATGTGTTTATTTGTACTTTCAATGCGGAATCTAACTATATATTTTTAAAATATTTTTTCCTAGGCAAAGGCGTCTTAATGAGGAAATATCTAAATTTCTCCATTTCCATAAAAAGTAAGAGACTCTGTTTATATGTCAGTATAAACTTTAATTTCTCAGCATCAAAATAAACCATGATTTTGATCATTGGGTGAAAGGATTTCGGAACCACAACAGTTTAAAGTTGCTAATTTTATGAAAATACGATAAATTTAAATATTTTTAATTTAAACACTATGAAGTTCTGATGCCTCAAACTTTGCACAAAGCATTGTATCACAGTTCTCTACGTACAAAAAAAAAGTTTCATTGTATTTAGAAAGTGTAAGGTCGATTTTATCTATATTTCGGTCGATTTGAAATGGAATAGCTCGTACATATGTGCACTCATTACGAGTGACTAAGTGGCCGGGATCCGACGGGATGAGCGCCGTCTTGAATCACTGATTACTTAAGCATATAATGTTATGTAGACCTACATTTCATTATCCTGTCCGTTTTTAAACTTGAACGCATTATTTATCAGTTTTTACTTGGAAACTGTTCGTAATGTTAAACTTTAATATCGACAAATTTACAAACTGAATGTTTACAGTATTTTACAGCATCTTTCTTCTCCATCTTTACTCCTTCTCTGGTAGAATATGGCCAGGAATCAAGATTATTTTGCTTCTCCATTTTAAGCGTTCTACTATTATTCAATTTCACGAAACACGCTTATCTTTATTTCAACTTAAATTAACAATGCATTTTGATCTATAAGTTTCTCTTATATTACATATTCATGAAAATAAATTTCCTTCATTTTAATTATAATAATAAAATGCATTCACATAATCAATTATGCTAATAGATAACGGAGAGCATATAGCATAAATTTCTTTATGTTAAATTACAACTTATGACAAGTTAGAAGTACGAATAGTCACTCTTCCCTGTTATATTAGCAGATGCTCAACTATTTATGAGCAGTCAGTTCAGTTGTGATGAATTTTTCTCAGCTGTCATAAAGTAAAATGAACACTTTTAACGTCTGCCATGTTAACAATACGAGAGTTGAAACTTTCCATGTCTGACTAAAAAGATATCATCTGTCAAGGCACAAATGTGAAGGGTACATTTTAAATACAACGCAACATCAGAAAGTAGTGCGGAATGCAGTGTTCATATAGCGATATCAAGGACTGTAAGAAGATTTTCAAAGACATATTTGTAAAGTAAATAACCACAGTAAATGAAACACGAACTATCTTTGAAGAAGATGTCAAGACGTTTCTATCACATGTGGACGATTTCTTTTTGCTACACGAGTGGGATTCCCTGGAAAGTTGACATTAATATTTGAAATGTGGTAAACTTTTAAATTGGAGTCTTGCCGGGAATACAGGTGGGTGAAAGAGTGTTTGTAATCACTTCAGTCTGTTCAAGGGAATAATTTGTACTTAGGGTGACCAGACATCCTCTTTTGTCCGGACATGTAATTCTTTTTAGGCCTTTGTTCGGGGTCCGAACGGATTAAATTAAATTTTTTTGCAATTTTGTTAAACTTGTAACTTGTTAACAGTATTCCATATTTGTACCTCCCTTTTTATGAAGAAAATATATTATAATTTGAGGAAATTATTTTTTCTAACATTTTATTTATTTATTTATTTATTTATTTATTTATTTATTTATTTATTTATTTATTCATTCATTCATTTATTCATTCATTTATTTATACATTTATTTATTTATTCATTTATTTCTTCATTCATTCATTTATTCATTTATTTATTTATTCATTTATTCATTTATTTATTTATCAATTTCTTCATTTATTGATTTATTGATTCATTGATTCATTTATTCATTCATTTATTTATTTATTCATTTATTCATTCATTTATTTATTTATTCATTTATTTATTCATTCATTCATTTATTCATGCATTTATTTATTCATTTATTTATTTATTTATTTATTTATTTATTTGTTTGTTTATTTATTTATTTATTTATTTATTTATTTATTTATTTATTTATTTATTTATTTATTTATTTATTTACGGTACTTCCTGTAACCACTACAGGTTGCCATTGACAAAGATACAATAAATAGAGTAAATGCCTTGAGGCTTAGAGATACATTGTTGTTAGAGTGAAAAATAACAATTTGAATTAGATTGAAACACATGATATTAAACGAAGTAACGTCAAGGAGATGCGAATTAAAGGCATGGTCCATATGTATGATGCCTGAAAATAGCTATTGATCCTTTGAGTGTTGCAATTGTTAGATCTCTTAAAGTCCCACGGGATCCTATCATTAGTCCCGTAATGACGATGGATTCCAGATGGTATTTGTCCTTATAAAAACTGATGGAAGGTTAATATATATTTCTTTTTCCTTGTGTACTTCTTCTGGCCGGTGTTCGTGCGATTCGAATATCACAGTGGGGTCTATGATGTAACCTTCAAGAGAGGGAGGTTTAAATGCAATTATGTCGATTCCTCGACTACTGCCCTCACTGGATATGCCGTGTACTTCTTCATATACTGAATAACCTTTGTTCCTTAAGGCAGTTGCTATTATAGATCTTACTGTATGTTGCCGCGTATTTCGTAGAATTTCACCGTGTGGACAGGCCCCCAAGACATGGGCAAGGGTTTCAACCTCCCTGTCGCAACGTCGGCAGAGGTTACTGCCCGAAGACCTGCCAGATACGCTACCCACAGCTGATACGTTAGCATTCATCTTGATCGCTTCCCTCCACTCACTACAGGAAAGACCCTTGTGATTCCGGATCCACTTATTGGCCGGGGTATTTTGTTGGTATAAGAGCACGCCGTTGCCTTTATGTTTTTTTCTGGCTCCAGTTCTCAAACGCTTTTTCTCTTAATACTTGCCTACCTTTCGCGTATCAAACTTCTAAATCCGGTGTATCAATCAAAGGAGCATTCAGCAATAAACAGGACGATACTTTACGTTAATTATTCAAAATGTGTACGTACCTAACGGTATTCCATATTTGTAACAATTCCTCTACTAATAATAATTCTTTCTTTGCTTTATAGAGTAATAAAAGTACATTATACTTCTTCCTCTGATGTATAATCCGAGTGTTGTCTAAACAACCGCCAAAGTAGTAGTTTTTGGGAAAGAACTGATCTTCATTTTGGAATGTCGTACAACTTGGTGAGAAACTTAGAATGATTTATCGTAAACTGGAATCATTGTTTTCTTATGGCATTTATCATTTCTCTGACACAACAGTTTATAGAAATATCACGCATTTCACATTGAAATTACGTCTTTGACACAACAGTTTATAGAAATATCACGCATTTCACGTTGAAATTACGTCTTTGACACAACAGTTTATAGAAATATCACGCATTTCACGTTGAAATTACGTCTCTGACACAACAGTTTATAGAAATATCATTCATTTTACATTGAAATTATGTCTCTGACACAACAGTTTATAGAAATATCACGCATTTCACATTAGAATTACGTCTCTGACACAACAGTTTATAGAAATATCACGCATTTCGCATTTAAATTACGTCTCTGACACAACAGTTTATAGAAATATCACGCATTTCACATTGAAATTACGTCTCTGACACAACAGTTTATCGAAGTATCACGCATTTTACATTGAAATTACATCTCTGACACAACAGTTTATCGAAGTATCACGCATTTTACACTGAAATTACGTCTCTGACACAACAGTTTATCGAAGTATCACGCATTTCACATTGAAATTACGTCTCTGGCACAACAATTTATAGAAATATCACGCATTTCGCATTGAAATTACGTCTCTGACACAACAGTTTATACAAATATCACGCATTTCACATTGAAATTACGTCTCTGACACAACAGTTTATACAAATATCACGCATTTCATATTGAAAGTACGTCTCTGACACAACAGTTCATAGAAATATCACGCATTTCACATTGGAATTACGTCTCTGACTAAACAGTTTATAGAAATATTACGCACTTCACATTGAAATTACGTCTCTGACGAAATATTTTTAAGAAATATGTCACGCATTTCATACATTAATTTCTCTAACAGAACAGGTTTTAGGACTATATGCCACGTATGTCACATTAAATGAAGTTCTCTGACGTAAACTCTTTGGAAATACACACCATTTCCGGAAGAATTGGCCCGTAAATACTGAATATTTGCAAAGACCACCCAATAGTTAGAAAAATGCTCTGTTACCATGTAGCGTGACAAATCCACATTATCTTGCAAGATCACAAAATTGATATTTTATGTCACAAGGTTCTCATTTTACATGACGTGGGAAATGGGGAAGTAAAAATTGTTGCGATATTTTTAATTATTTTTCAGGTTAGCATAGATTATTGTCTATTTTGTATTTCTTTCATCATTAATATTTCTCTTTCATAGAGGCGCTAGGGTAAATTTCTTACATTTTGCATTACTTCTATTTCTTCAGGTTGCAGAATACAATAACAGAAATCAAACGAAATGCACACTGTTTGCTATAAAACGGTGAAGCATACGTTATCAACGACTGGAAATATCTGATCTGTTGAAATTTTTAATTAAATTTTCAATTAATCCTTGTCTTGTTCACATGCTCTGTGGGGTTATGATTCCATTTCGCGGTACTGTGAACCTCTTTTACTCCTTTGCTTTATTCGTTATCTCGCCAGCATCCAAAGTAAGTAAATAAACCTGCCGAACTCAAAGGATATCCAACACTTTCTCATGCAAATTCTAACAAATTACATATAGAAATGTCAAACTTCACGTCTACCGTGATCCGACCTGTTACCAAATTATACGTGTAACAGTGAATATACTTGATGTGTGGGTGAACTGTGAATTATAATGAACAGACACTTTTTGAAAATTCCTATTTTTCTTTGTGTCGCCAATTAATTGGGAGCGGAGAAGAGCTGATTTTTTACAACCCTCGAGCTACACACAAATGGAATCTACTGTTTCATCATAAATGGATATCTTACACCAGAAGAGTAGTTGAAACTTCAGTTTGGTTTCTGTCCAGCCTCGAAGCTGTTAGAAATGTATAACGTATAATGATATTAATTCTGTGTAAAGCAAAATGTCACCATGCACTTTCTTCTTAGTTCGCAGTATAATAATAATAATAATAATAATAATAATAATAATAATAATAATAATAATAATAATAATAATAATACTTACTTACTTACTGGCTTTTAAGAAACCCGGAGGTTCATTGCCGCCCTCACATAAACCCGCCATTGGTCCCTATCCTGAGCAAGATTAATCCAGTCTCTATCATCATATCCCACCTCCCTCAAATCCATTTTAATATTATCCTCCCATCTACGTCTCGGCCTGGCTAAAGGTCTTTTTCCCTCCGGCCTCCCAAATAACACTCTATATGCATTTCTGGATTCGCCCATACGTGCTACATGCCCTGCCCATCTCAAACGTCTGGATTTAATGTTCCTAATTATTTAAATCACACATGTATGGTCAATTAAACAGTGTTCATGGGTTAGATAAGAAACATACAATATATATATATATATATATATATATATATATATATATATATATATATATATATATATATATATCACAGTTGCATGAACACTTTAAAAATGATGATAATTAAAATTGGTAAAATTCAAACATGTTTCGGAGGGTGCCCCTCCATCCTTAGTGACATTACCACGACGCTGGTTCTCCTTTAAGCCTTAAACCAGCGTCGTGGTAATGTCACTGATGTTGGAGGGGTAGTCTCCGAAACATGTTTGAATTTTACCAATTTTAATTATCATCATTTTTAAAGTGTTCATGCAACTGTTATATATATATATATATATATATATATATATATATATATATATATATATAGTATGTTTCTTCCTCATTATGTCAGGTGAAGAATACAATGCGTGCAGTTCTGTGTTCTGTAACTTTCTCCATTCTCCTGTAACTTAATCCCTCTTAGCCCCAAATATTTTCCTAAGCACCTTATTCTCAAACACCCTTAACCTATGTTCCTCTCTCAAAGTGAGAGTCCAAGTTTCACAACCATAAAGAACAACCGGTTATATAACTGTTTTATAAATTCTAACTTTCAGATTTTTTGACAGCAGACTGGATCATAAAAGCTTCTCAGCCGAATAATAACAGGCATTTCCCATATTTATTCTGTGTTTAATTTCCTCCCGAGTATCATTTATATTTGTTACAGTTGCTCCAAGATATTTGAACTTCTCCACCTCTTCTAAAGATAAATTTCCAGTTTTTATATTTCCATTTCGTACAATATTCTCGTCACGAGACATAATCATATACTTTGTCTTTTCGAGATTTACTTCCAAACCTATCTCTTTAATAATAGTAATAATAATAATAATACTAATAATAATAATAATCTATGTTGTGGGATTTAATCGATTCATCGATCAGTTTCTGTTGTAAGTTTAATCGATCAAAAATATTTAGTCGAATAATCGAGTCGATTAAAATTAATCGGTTGTAATTGATATTAATTATTATTTTGTTAATACAAACTCATACCAAAAATTTCGACAATATTTCTCTCTCGGAAATTGCTTACTTAAAAGCAAATAGTACTGTTATTTTCTAACTGTAAACCAGGTAGCGTAGGAAAAATCTACTTCAGAAAGAGATGGCGATATGAGAACAGTGACTTAGTCTACGTCTATTGAAAATTGAAACACAATACGAAACCCTTATTAAGTTTTATGGTTTTCAAAGAAAACTTCCACCATGTTGTCAGCTCATCTTCCTACATACATACTTTTCTGGGATTCGTCCCCCTCATCCCTTATAAAATAGCCATGTCTACACTGTGTGCAAGTGAAAGTGTAACTATCTTATTCTCTTTGTAAAATCTGGTAATTCGATTACAATAGGGGCCAGTCTTCTGTTTTGACCACTGTAGTTTTGCAGTTGCAGTTTCTGTACTGAGTTTGTATATGAATGTTGTGTGTTTAGTTTGATAAAGAAAAAAATCAGTTTTCTGTGGTTTGTAAAAAGTGTAAACTCCATTATGTCATATGAGAATTTGAGAGGTAAACTCGGTGAAACGTTCGGATTTAAATTGAACGATCGTGGAGAAGTCCTTGACAGAAACAATTTTTTTCGTGTTTAGTGATGCAGGAAACATTGTTACTAAACGTAGAGCGGACTTAATTCGGAGCATGTGAATGCACTCACATGTTTAAAATCATGGATGAAGCAGTATCAACTAGGTGAGTCTTCATACTTTTTGTTATTTATGTTTGTCTCAAAAATTCCCGCAGAAACTGACACAATAAATTATAAGCCTCATAATAAATATGTTAGTAAGTAATTAAAATAGTTGTTTTGTAATATAACGATACAATATATACAGATATACAACATTTAATACTTATGTTTATCACCGAACACAAGTTAAATTTAACAATAATTGTGTATTACAGTATAAACAGACAGCCGAAATAATTGATCCTACAATCATATTTGAAATCTCAGCCACTCAAACATCTGAAGTAAATGAAGAGAAAAAGAAAATCTACGAGCCCACGATTCAGTACCTATCGGCGAAATACAACATAGAAAAAATCACAGTTACCGGTTTCTTCTTCGGAGTGAGAGGCACCATTCCGAAAGCCTTTGTAAAGTGGAGGGAAAAATACAAGCTGACGAGAGATCTTCAAGATGCCATCGTCACCACCATTATACAATTTTCTGTAGCGATATTTTGTCAGCATCTTTATGGTGTACACTCAATTTAAATTATATTTGGTTCTATTTTTTTTCTTATGTCTTAATCAATTTTGTCTGAAAGCTGTTTATATAATTTTTCATTTTAAATTTTATTGTGAGCTATTATGTGTCGCAGGGCAAACCCAAAATATTGGGTCAGACCAATAAATTAAATTAAAACATTTTTTCAACTCAATGAAAACTCGATTAATCTATCGATTAAATTCAAATAGTTAATCGATTAAATATTTTGATCGATCAACAGCACTAATAATAATAATAATAATAATAATAATAATAATAATAATAATAATAAGAGAACAATAAATGAAAAATATATCGAGTTGCTGAAATGTTTGTCAGTTAATAACCTTTATGTATTAGATAACACAAATGCAGTAAACTAAGTAGGTAATAGTTTAATAAAGAGACATTTTCAGAAAAATGTATAATTATATCTGTACAACATTTTTGTAATATAAATAATTGATTAAATGGCGATCTTACTCGTGTTAATTGTGTAAGCATATGCTGCTTACAGCTGTTTCTGTGCTTCTTCACACCATCCTCAGAGCCTACTAGATCTCGGCGTCATTTCGAACTTCGCTGCCTGTTGTGTGGATGCGTTCGATTGTTGAAAAGTATTGAAATGTAGTGTCAAATAGTGTGTGTGTGTTCTGAAATTGATCTGTGTGTTGAGAATTTGATCAGGGTGTGTTTTAGTGTGTCTATATATTTCATATTGTTCTCGTGTGTTGAGTTTTTGGTTTTTGGGTTGTAGGATTACTTATATTCAAATGTGAAAAGTAGTGTACGTAAGATTCAACCTTTTTGTAATTGTAAAACTTCGTAAAATGAGTAAGCAAAATCAGCTACTTAAAAAGGGATAATATTCATGATTAATCCTAGAAACAGGAACCCACAACTGTGACTTCAATGATACGTTAAAGATGTGAACCATTGGCTTATATACTGCGTATAGGTAAATAGTTGCCTGAAATAATCTACATCAGAAAGTTGAATTTATGCTTAAGAACACCTGATAACTTGTTGACACTACAAACATTAAATCTATACTAATAATAAATCTGTAGCCGAAATTTTTCTGGTAATTTTCGATTTTCCAAAAATAATTGGTCTTAACATATATAATTAACCACCCTGAAACCGAAAATCGCTTTTTAAATTTTTGTTTGTATGTCTGTCTGTCTCTCTGTCTGTATGTTTGTTACCTTTTCACGCGATAATGTCTGAACGGATTTTGACGAAAATTGGAACATAAATTAAGTTCGTTGTAACTTAGATTTTAGGCTATATGGCATTCAAAATACATTATTTAAAAGGGGAGGTTATAAGGGGGTCTGAATTAAATAAATCGAAATATCTCGCTTATTATTGATTTTTTGTGAAAAATATTACATAACAAAAATTTCTTTAAAAATCATTTCCGGTAAGTTTTATTCTTTCAAAAATTTTGATAGGACTGATATTTAATGAGATAAATGAGTTTCAAAATTACAATAACAACGCCATCTAAGGCGGTGTAATGAAATAATAAACAAATGACTTCGTCTATAAGGGGCCTTGGTCAACAACAATCGAAAGCTATGAATCATAGCCTACAGAGAATGTTTCTGTGTTTGTATGAAGTAATATCGGAAGCTAAATTAAGCGATTTGTGTAATTAATTATTATTTCACCATTGGAAAGTGTAGTTTCTCTATATGGACATAATGCTATAATGTTATTACAGTAACTTCGGAGTGAATTGAGGACAGGTAAGATTAAAATAGCTTCTTATGCACAAACAACTTGATAGGCTATTCTGCATATTCGTTTCCTGTATTTCTTAAAATAATATTTATCTCGGAGAATTAACGAACCACAAGAGTGTATTGATTTAGTATGCAGTAATAATATGTTAGCTTAGCATTCCATTATTTTATAATCCAAATTTTAACTACGCTCAATTGAATCGTGTTAAAATACATAAAATACATATGCATTAAATGTAATGCAAAAAAATTGGGTAATGAACCAAGCAGATTATGTTGCGCTGTTGTAAAATAAAATTTGTTGCTCCTGAGATTCAAGAGCCCCAATAACAAATTAAAAACTTACTTATCGGTGTACATCCGTTATCAACACATTTTCATATAATATAATATAATATAATATAATATAATATAATATAATATAATATAATTTAAGTTATTTAAGTTATTTGAAGGGTTGAGAACCATAGTGGGTCAAGCGCCTTTTACTGAGTACGTAGAAAAAAGAGGGTAAAATTAAGTTATTATCATAATTCAATGGAAACATATAGCAAGTAAAATAAAGTATACACATTAAATCTAAATGATATGTCAGTCTTCATTAAAGTATGGATGCATGTAATAAAAATTAAGAAACATGTTAAAGGAATTGTCATTGCACCAAATGAGTGTCTCTGGACCAAAATGATCGCATTTTAATTATTTAAATACAATTTAAATTAAGTAACATATTAAACGATTTATCCTTCTATCAAACACGAATGTTCCCTGGATCAAACGTCCTATTTTAATTATATAATTACTTTATATTTATTTCTAACGGGTGCAGCGGAGCGCACGGGTACGGCTAGTATTTTTATAAAACTATTTTCGTCACTAAAGATGTTATTAATTGGTCTAACAGAATAATATTTGTTATAATGGCAATTAATATTTGAGGAGAAAAATTCGCTCCGGCTCCGGGGATCGAACCCGGGTCCTTGGTTCTACGTACCAAGCACTCTGACCACTGAGCTACGCCGAATTCAATCCACAGCACCGGATCGAACTCTTCCCCTACAGTGTTTCCCTTTTGTGGCCTGACTCCAAGTTGGGCAAATACGTTGACGTTTATATTCCAAGTCAACTGCCATTATACAAGGAGCGCACTCAACTGAGTGACTAATGGCCGGGATTCCGCAGTAAAGCGCACAGCAATCTGTACAGAGTCATGCACTGTTAGCTAGACGAATTTACTAAAGATGTTATTAATTGATCCAACAGAATAATATCTGTTATAATGACAATTAATATTTGAGGAGAAAAATTCGCTCCGGCTCTGGGGATCGAACCCGGGTCCTTGGTTCTACGTACCAAGCGCTCTGATCCGGTGCTGTGGATTGAATTCGGCGTAGCTCAGTGGTCAGAGCGCTTGGTACGTAGAACGAAGGACCCGGGTTCGATCCCCGCCGCCGGAGCGAATTTTTCTCCTCAAATATTAATTATTTTCATCACGTATAATCTTTCTACTAATAAAGTGTAATGTATACTAATAATAAATCTGTAGCCGAAATTTTTCTGGTAATTTTCGATTTTCCAAAAATAATTGGTCCTAACATATATAATTAACCACCCTGAAACCGAAAATCGTATTTTTTAAATTTTTGTTTGCATGTCTGTCTGTATGTTTGTTACCTTTTCACGCGATAATGTCTGAACCGATTTATATGAAAATTACAATATAAATTAAGTTCGTTGTAACTTAGATTTTAGGCTATATGGCATTGAAAATACTTTATTTAAAAGGGTGGTTATAAGGGGCCCTGAATTAAATAAATCGAAATGTCTCGCTTATTATTGATTTTTGTGAAAAATGTTACGTAATAAAAGTTTCTTTAAAAATGATTTCCGATAAGTTTTATCCTTTATGAAATTTTGATAGGACTGATATTTAATGAGATAAATGAGTTTTAAAATTAAAATAACGCCATCTAAGACGGTGCAATGACTTAACAACAAATGACTTCGTCTATAAGGGGCCTTGGACAACAACAATCGAAACAGGGCCTTGGACATCAACAATCGAAAGCTATTAAACATAGCCTACAGAGAATGTTTCTGTGTTTGTATGAAGTAATATCAGAAGCTAAATTAACCGATTTGTATAATTAATTATTATTTCACCATTGGAAAGTGTAGTTTCTCTAGATGGACATAATGCCATAATGTTATTACAGTAACGTCTGAGTAAATCGAGGACAGGTAAGATTAAAATAGCTTCTTATGCACAGAAAATTTGATAGGCTATTTTGTACATTCGTTTTCTGTATTTCTTAAAATAATATTTATGTACACTCATTTTAATCTCAGAGAATTAACGAACAACGAGAGTGTATTGATTTAGTATGCAGTAATAGTACGTTAGCTTAGCATTCCATTATTTTATAATTCAAATTTTAACTATGCTCAATTGAATCGTGTTAAAATACATGAAATATATATGCAATAAATGCAATGCAAAAAAAATTGGGTAATGAGCGAAGCAGATTATCTTGCGCTGTTGTAAAAGTTGTCCCCTGGATCAAACGTCCTATTTTAATTATGTAATTACTTTATATTTATTTCTACAGGTGCCGCGGAGCGCACGGGTACGGCTAGTGGTAAATATTTCTGTTTGAAATACAGTTGACTACACCGCTTTGATATGCCGACATGGGCGTAGGTGGAGGAAAAGAGGAAGCAAGGCGTAATAACATGAACACAACCTTTTGGTGTGGATGCGTATTAAAGGTTTTCTAGTAATGGGATTATGTATCATCACACGGGGTGATAACGGACAGGTACTTCGTTGTTGTGTTATCATCTTTAGTTTGGTTATAAAAGAAATTCACTAAAAGCTTATTCTGGCGCGCTGTTAGGCAAACCCGCACGGCACGGCAGTTGTGTGGGTGCATTGCGTTTGATATAGCTGCCATTTAAAAGCCTCCACACACAACAGTATCGAGCATCGTACCAGCTTTCATGTCTCATTGTGTCGGCTACTCTTTAAATTGTTTCGCATCTATAGTTTAATAAGTCTGTCAAATATCAGAGATAGAGAGAGATAAAGGGTAACAGTACATTAATTGATAGACAGGACGTTAAGTGTGGCAAACGTTTATCATTAGACTATTTCGTTTATATGACGTCATTCCATTTTCGACCAATGAAGTGTAATGAAATTTTGAATTCCAACCAATCACAGTCACACTTTGCGATAATTTTTGCAGCTAGATTTATCGCTATCAATTTATCGCATGGTCGTTCTTTTGTTTAGTCGTTGTCGCCAACTGTTTCCCCGTGAATTGATGATCATGAATACATTAAGATGCAACTACAGTCGAGCTGTTCTTATTTCCGGCGTGGCCACGCCTTCTCGACTTTTGGCGGGACGAAGGCAGCCAATAGCGGTGTTGCTAAATCTCTATCAAGCCAGTAGTGAACGAACGCAGTTCTAGTAGCAGGTTGTCGTTTAATCAGTCGGTAGTGCAGTGTTATTGTTGTTAGTGCTGTGTTATCGCTGGGTTTTGAGCATCATAATGCCGCGGAGGCGTCGGAAGACCATCAATTCGTAAAGCAGAGAAATGATTCTTAGCGTTAGAGATTATTTCGAAAATGAACGTGAAAATAAGGGTAGTTTATTGCCTTTAGCGCAAGTGGTGCAAAGAACAGCTGATGCGTGTGGTGTGAACAAGTGTACGGTTTCTCAAATAACAACAGAGAAGTACGGACAGTCCGACAAAGAAGAAAACAAACTGAGAACTCCAGGAAAGAACAGAAAACGTGAAAAACCAATCACAAACATAGACAGATTTGACCACGAGGCCATACGCAATCATATCTATCAATATTATGCACGAGGGGAAGTTCCAACAAGGAATAAACTTATATTGCGGGGAAAAGCAATACGTTACCACAATTCACACCTGCCAAAATACTGAAGTTGACCCCAGAAAATTGGCACGCTGTTGTAAATCACACGAGGGACCTTACACAGAAAGCATGGGAGCAAGAAGGTGTGGTGGAGAAACAAGTTGAAGAGATTGTCATCAATTTGGGAGAGGAAGATAGCAGTTCCAGCAGCAGCAGCAGTGATGATGATGATGATGATAATGATGATGATGATGATGAAGTTGATGATATTCCAATGGCGGCGTAGGAACCAGCAATGATTATAGCGATCTAGGCGTAGCACCTCTGAATTGAAACAATACCGGTAAGCAAGGTTCTTCTTGTATTTTTTTATGTAACAATAGCTTATCATGACAAAGTTTCTAATACTAACATTTTACTTAATTTACAGGTTGTGTGGTTTTAGTTGTTATTAATTCACATAAAACGTTTATTTATTATATTTTACAAATTTTTCCGTTTTAGTAATTTCTAATATTGTTTCTATATTTACGAAAATCGTTATTTCAAATGGTCAGAAAAACCAAGTAAGTCTTCTGTGTTCTGAGATGCTAGGATTTAATTCACAATCAACAATAACAATAATATAATGATATTATGTATGCATATATTACTAATTATTTATCGTAGGAAATAATTTTTCGTTCGATGTTTAAGAATGGACGTGTGCTAAAACTTCGTTAAGCGTACAAGGGTAGACTTGACAACACACTAACATCCACCGTGAGCGGGAAGCGGTATGTCGTTGCGTAACCTTGACGACAGCCACTGCTAGTGAAACAGCGAGTCAGCTGACCAGAAACTGTCGTGTGATTTGCTGCCGGAAATAAGAACGGCTCGACACGGTTAAACTTTTCTTCCAACTTTAAAGCAATGAATGCAAGATTGATAGGCTATTTAATATTAATTAATATATTTACGCAGTGAAGACGACGTTCAAAACGGCGCACCATGTAGACACAAAATCTTCATGCATCTTAATTGAACGTACCTTTTAAATTTGATTCTTTCAATATCCTTCCCAGATTGCACGCATACGCGATTGGAATATTGAACTGTGTATATGCAGCTTTAGTTCCGTTACACACTACAGCGAGAATGCGTTTGTTGAGCTATAAAAATGCTTTCGTGTAGCACTGATTGTAACGGTCGAAATAAGACACAGCTGACATTGGTTCTGCTCCCACAGGTAACATAATCTATAAGTAGCCTATAAAATTTGTATTTTGTGAATGAAATTAAACAATTAATAGAAAGACAGGTGTTCAAATTTATGTAACATCATCTCATATGACCTTACATAGTAATAATAAGGTCTTTTCATCAAACTGCCTTCCGTATGGCGTAATAAAATTCGTGTTTTAATTAGGCCTATCTATAAGAGATGGCTTCACTGTGTAGCAACATGTCTCGCTGTGAATACATAAGCATTGGTATGTAGCTGTCCCCCCCCTGTTACTGTTAAATTAAATTATGATTTCAGCAGATAATGAAAATGTGTTTATGTTATAATAATAAGAGAAAAGTGCAGTACATGTAATTAACATTGTTAAACCTGTATTTCGCAATTGGAATTACTGAATAATAACGTCGAATTTCTTTATTGCAATAATCGATATTCGTCTACGAGTATTTCAACTTTACAATGTCTGAGTAGGTTAAGTATTCGTTAATAAACAATTATTAACATTTTGTGATCGAATTTTAGGGATATATTATTTAAATTTTTATTTTATTCACGAAATAGTCCTAATAAATGCCACTCGAGGTCTGAGATTTCCCAGATAAATCTCAGACCTCTCGTGACATTACTATAGATGATTTTGTAGCGACTAAAGAAGAAGAATAAAGTTTATCATTATGATATAAAGACGCTTTGTGTTTGACTCTTTATGTTTTTAGATGTTAGTTTTAACATTTTATTAAGTTTGTAAGATACTTTTTCTTCTTTTACTAGGCCTACAAAAAGATAATAGGAAGACTCTTCAGTCCCCTTTTATTACTGTTTAAAATCATCCACACCCTCTTACCTAGCATCTCGTTTTGTTTACCTTTCACTACCTCGAACTCGGAATATGTACCTTCTTTCTATTCCACTGCACAAAACATCCTTCTACTCATCATCTTTCAGCATATCGATTCCACGCCTCTGAAATTTTCTCATTCACCATGTCGGAGACTGTCGGAAAATATCAAAATTCAAATTTAAATTAAAGAATCTTATTCTAGTTCATGGAATTGCTTGTTACACGCCTGTCAGATTGCCCAACTTCGGCTTAACCCATGACATATAATAAATATTGTAATTATGCCGTTGTCAGTTTTATCCTAAATATGTAATGTTTATTATTATTATTATTATTATTATTATTATTATTATTATCATTATCATTATCATTATCATTATTGTTATCATTATTATCATTATCATTATTATTATTATTATTATTATTATTATTATTATTATTATTACTATTATATGTTAACTATCTTTTCTTTTCTTCTCTTAGCTAATTAAGAGCTCCATAGCGTTCTTTGACCCTGTTGACCCTCTATAGGGCTCTAATTTAATTTGTGGTACAGACAGTTGCTGTTTCATATACTTAATTATTTATTTATTTTTTTATTTATATTTATTTCGATTTATTTATTTTATTTTACTTAATTATTTATATTTTTTATTTTGTTTTTTACTTAATTATTTATATATATTTTTTATTTACTTTATTTATATTTACTCATTTGTTTTTATTTATATTATTTATATTTACTTATTTGTTTTATTTATTTTATTTCTTGTTTATTTTTATTTGCTTGTTTCTTTCATTTCTTATTTATTTATGTATTCATATTTATTTATTTAATTATTTATATCTATTTATATTTTTTCCTAATTATTTATATTTATTTTTATTTATTTTATTTATATTTACTTGTTTACTTTATTTTTATTTATTTGTTTATTTTTATTTGCTTGTTTATTTCATTTTTTATTTATTTATGTATTTATATTTGCTTACTTAATTATTTATATCTTTCTATTTATTTTGTTTTTTACTTAATTATTTATTTTTTAATTATATTTACTTATTTATTTTTATTTGCTTGCTTATTTCATTTTTTATTTATTTGTGTATTTATATTTATTTACATAATTATTTATATCATTTTATTTATTTTGTTTTTACTTAATTATTTATATTTATTTTTATTTATTTTATTTATATTTACTAATTTGTTTTTATTTATTTTATTTGTTTAATTATTTTCATTTATTTTATATTTGTTTGTTTATTTTATTTATATTTACTTATTTGTTTTCATTTGCTTGTTTCTTTCATTTTTTATTTATTTATGTATTTATATTTATTTACTTAATTATGTATATCTTTTTATTTATTTTATTTTTACTTAATTATTTATATTTATTTTTATTTATTTCATTTTTATTTATTTATTTTTATTTATTTTATTTGTTTAATTATTTTCATTTATTTTATATTTATTTGTTTATTTGATTTATATTTAGCCTACTTATTTATTATTATTTGCTTGTTTATTTCATTTTTTATTTATTTATGTATTTTTATTTTCTTCCTTAATTTGTATATTATTCATTTACTCTAGAGGAATTAACGTATATTTTTCATGTAATTACATTTTTGCATATTCGTGTTCTTTTTTTCTGTTTACAACTATTGTTTTTAGGCCTTGAAAGTAAGAATTTCCACACAGAAACTTGTTACAGGGGAACCATTGTTCATAACAAATACTGTACTCAAATAGGCCCATTACAGAGCACTTATTGTTACTTAGTTACCATTACAGTGCAGTTTTGCGAAGGCTTTGGAATAATATTGCTCTAAATTTTCAATTCAAAATATATTCTATTTGGAATTTTAAAAATATGATCGTGCAAATATGTTGTACAGTACACATGTAAAGTGCATTGCAAAATCTCGGAAATTAAAAAACGAACAGAGCGAGAATTTAAACTTTTCTCGATTTTGTAAAAAGCACTTCCCAACCACGTATCGTAACATACAGAGTGATTTATATAGAACTGACACATTTCTTTCTTTAATTATTCCGTTGAAAATTCATTCAGTGACTCAATTTTAGCACCAAATTAAGCAGAATGTTCTGGAGTTTCGATTCCTTGTCACTAGATGTGCAGATGTTTATGTTTTATTCCTATTGTTGGCAGCACTGACCCAATTTTAGCACCAAATTAAGCAGAATGTCCTGGAGTTTCGATTCCTTGTAACTAGATGCGCAGATGTTTATGTTTTATTCCTATTGTTGGCAGCACTAGATGCGCAGATGTTTATGTTTTATTCCTATTGTTGGCAGCACTAGATGCGCAGATGTTTATGTTTTATTCCTATTGTCGGCAGCTGTTTTCGACATTTTGTGTCAACTTGAAAATGCAGTACACATTAAATCAACGAATCTTCCTTGTGAAGCTATACTGGATTACGAATTAAATTACAACTACTCAAAGGGAATACCAGAGAGAATTTGGTGTTCGCAATCCTCCCAAAAGAAACACAATACTGGGACTGGTAAACAAATTGGAAACAACTGGATCTCTGGTGAGTGAAAAGAACTCACGCCATTGGGCCATCGAAAATCCACATGTCATCCATGAAGCACCTATGCACCGGTTAAAATCTCCGCACAGAGAATAGTGGGGCCAATTTTTTTTAACCAGACTGTGAACACTGCAGAGTACCGACTGACTTTCATGGAGTTTGTTGAGCAACTGGACGATGTAGAGCTGACTCAAGGATATTTTCAGCAAGATGGCGCTACATGCCATACATGAAATGAATCCATGGAACTAATTGCAAGTTTCTTTGACGACCGAATAATTTCCAGGAATCTGTGGCCAACGAGATCTCCGGATTTGACAACACCGGACTTCTTTCTATGGAGTTACTTAAAAGACAGGGTTTACGCCACACGTCCCCAGACATTGGACGATCTGAAGCACAACATCACACAGGAGATTCAAGCTATTGACAACAGAGTCCTCCAACGAGTGGCCAGTAACATGGAACGACGTGTTGAGTTGTGCTGTATGCAGGATGGAGGACATTTGCAACATATTCTATAGAGGTAAATAATCTCCCAAAATTCCTCTACATTTTAGGTGTAATAAGTTGTCGCTAGCACAATTCGTTTTGAAACAATTAATGAAAGAAATGTGTCAGTTCTATATAAATAACTCTGTACTATTTCATAGTTGTCATGTAATTTGTTTAAATTTCCCATCTGAATCTCTTACTCATTTACTTTGAATTTGTAGTATGTGATATTTTGTGGTATTTAGTAAGGTTCAAATAGATTAAAAATGTATATGATCTTCCATTTCTTGTCCTTGTCTTTATTCCTATGTGAACGCCATGCCATACAGCCGCCCATACTCCATCGTTCTGTCCCAGGGGTCAAAGACCGGACAGTCATACGGACTAATATTACTCGTAGGTCTCATCAAATATTACATATCGCGTGTGTCCTTACTTTAGATCAGTTCTCCGCTACAAGGTTTGTTTTTATTTTTTGTAGGAAAACGTATAAAAATGTAATATCTCAGACATTGATTATTGTTGCTAGTATATATTATTTCTAAATCGAATATCTCACTTACAGCATCCAGCATATCCATATCTTTTACGTTTTGGAGTTCCTCCCCGCAACACAGTGGTTGAGCTGTTAACAAAGAGTCTAATCTCGATTGCATCAACCTCGGTTAAAAACGCAGTAACAGTAGGCTACGAAACCACGGTTAAACAGTAACCGTGGTTAAAATGTAATTCCTGTGCACCATTAATAATCACCATTTACTTAAACATGGTTAGCTGACACCTCATTTAACCAGGGTAAAGTCTGCGATGGTACTGTTTCTACAAAATGATTAAAGAAAACCATCCATACCTCTGCAAAGATAAACATCAACGTCTAAAAACGATCCCGCTTACTCTGTTCTGCATTGAAACGAATGTACCCTATCTTATACCTTCTTGTTGCATTTGTTTGCCTTTGGGCGCTGTTATGTAGGTTGCATTTCTTTGTTTTTCAGTGCTATTGGGTTAAAATCTTACAAAATTAATAATACAGGGACATCATTTTATTTTTACTAATATTTTTAATATTAACCTGTCTATACCTTTAGAGAACCGGAAACACCGCTTGCTCCCCCCTCCAAGGCTGGAGTTCGATGATACTGGCGTAAAACACAAATCACTCTACTAGGTATAGGTTGGAAGAAAAGTAGTTCATCCCTTTACGTAAACTAGGAAATATCGCGATTTTGAGTTTGATAATTTTCATTAGGTTTTTCTTTAATCAAAGTACAGTACTGTGTTAAGAATAAGTGTTTTTACTCACGAAGTGAGTTATCCATGCGAACGTATTCATTATGAAGTGTATACTGTCTACAGCACAATAGCGTACAATATAGAGAAAGAAGTTAAATTGAAAAATAATCATAATATGAATATTTAAACACAATTTTGAAAATGGTGGCCGTTCATTTCGATACAGGCTTCAGTTCATTTGTGCATATTATCGCACTATAGACTATTGCATCTAATTCCAATTGCCAGTTTCGTCCTTCGTACTAGTAACTCATGTTGAAATAATTCTGTACCTACTCTACGTACTGTGAATTCAATCTTCACTTCTGCCCGACCCGCACAGATAAAATTACTCAGACATGCTATCTACTGTCCGTCCAATGGTTATGCCGCAGGATTGTAGAAAGGGAGGAAATCACGTGACAGTTTATTACTTAACGAGGCCCTTTTATTTAAGTTAAATTAAACAGCTGTATAATATTACGTAAACGTCCAATTCCTAAGAGAAATTAATGTTTTCAGAAAAGAGCTAAGACAGCCCAGCTTTTACAGAGGGGCGAGCAGAAGCAGGTGGGGGAAATCGGGATGCGACGTAGGCAAACGGACAGTACCTGTGCGAAAATATGATTCAATATTGAAAGTTCTTTCGTCACTGGAAAACGCTAATATATTTCTGGAACGTACTATACTCAGTAACTCAGTACTGCTTACTATCTGCGGTCTTGGTTCTGTGTGGAGTTGGAACTTCCTTAGTAGAAGGGGTGGGAGTGAAGTACATTCAAAAACTCAGGTACAATAAAAATTGAAGTAAAAATAAAATGATGTCCCCGTAGAATGCGAAATGATTATATGCCACGCAAGTTTAATTTAATTTTTTATTTAATTTTAATTAATTGCAGCCATAAACGTAAAGCAAATGTTATGGATGTAGTCAGTCAATACAAAACACAAGTACAGGATAAAATAAAATTGAAATTAAAATTAGAAGTGAAGGGTTCATGATTGTTCAAAATATTCACTCACATTATAAAAAGGATTATCAAAAATCCATTTCCGTAAGGCGTTTCTAAATCTAGATAAAGTAACACTATGAGCCTCATAATTTAGTTCGTTGAATAATTTTAGAGACACTGAATCAAGCCAACACTTTGAATTATTCAATCTAACTGCCGGTTGAAGTAGAAGATAACTGGACCTGATATTATATTATGTATCTCCTCCACTACTATAGTTATTTATTCCCTTTTTACCTAAGGTAAACATTCAAATGTATAGGAATTCACTACAGTCAGTATATTCCCTTGTTTAAATAACGGTCTGCAATGAGCATTAAAACGGGCAACCGTAATGATACGTAAGGCCTTTTTTTTTTTTTTTTTTTTGTAAGATAAGTAATTTTGATATACTAGAGCTATTACCCCAAATAGGAATCCCATACAAAAATAAGCCATTAAGACAATACGATATTCTAAGATAAGATTTGGATATCAAAGTTTTCAATTGCCTTAACAGAAAAAACGACTGTAGGTAATTTGATACAAAGTAAATCTATATGACGATCCCAATTTAATTTGGTATCAAGAGTCAAACCAAGTAATTTAACATGAGTCTGAAATTGAACATTCATAGTTTATTTTAAAGAAAAAAGTATTTTCTGTGTTTTATTAACATTGAGACTAAATCCATTCGCCTGGAACCATAACATGGCATTATTCAAAGATTCAGTCATAGAATTGGTGAACAAAAACAAATCATTGTTTGAACAATATAAAGATGTATCGTCAGCAAACAAAACATATTATTGGGGAGATAATTTATTGCTATTAGGAACAATAAGGGCCCCAAGACGGAGCCTTGCGGAATCCCACATTCAACTAAAGTTTGAAGTAATAATAGACTTAGTTACTACATTTCAAATATACAATATAAAAAGAGGACATCTATAAACGAAAAGGATGAGAAGATTAGGGTAATTCCGAGTTAGATGGCCATAGTTTTTTTAAATCACTTAGAACAGAATAACCGATTGGTAAAGAAATACGAAACAAATCAAATACGTTTCTTCAAGGTTATATTTCACCACTACAGTGCAGTGCCTTAGGACGCATAGAATTCACTGATGTAATAAAAAAATACTTTTTAAATACTATAGGTCACTGGCCATCTCACCCAACATATGTGGGTGAGATGGCCATAGGATATAGGGATAGATGGCCACCATTATTTTTAAGTAAATTCACAACATTTTTTTGTTGTAAAACAATGAGGTTTTATGCACTGGACACATAAATATAATGTGTAAGTGCATAATTATGAGTGTTTGGAATTTTTCAACAACTTGATTTTTTGTTTTTTTCCTATTTTAGTGAATTTTCTTTAAAATAACACAGAAATAAATTGAAACGCTTATGAACACATTATAATAATAATCCGAGGCACGACAGCCCATGAAGGACCATGATCTAACAGCCGGTTGCTGGCCTCACGTCCACATGCTGAAGCAGAGGTGAACGATCATCCAACCAAAATGGAGGTATCGTGTGATTAGCACGATGATCCCTCCAGCCGTTACAGCAGGCTTTCGTAACCGGATTTCGCTACCTATCGTAGCTACCCAAGTGCATCACGATGCTGGATGGGCACCGATCCCATACACTGGCTGAAATTACATGAGAAAATTTCTTCTCCTATGAGGGCTCGAACCAGTGCGAATTCCGTAACACGAGTCCTAGGCAGGATGCCTTTCTGGACGGCCTCGTAATTGCGGTCGAGTGGCTAAAATTTGTATAAGCACTCCTTTTGACATTATTAACATGGTGAAAGAAAAGTAATTACTTTTTTGTCTGCCCCCATCAGAATGCTTGCTTGTCAGCCAATCAGAGAATATTGGCAAGTTCTTCAGCAAAAATGTAAGCGAGACTATAGACATCGGTCCCTGTAATGAAAAAACCATGTTCCTGCATACTTAATACGGCGAACAAACCTACATTCACTGTCATTGCTATGTGTCACTTGATCCCAATGCACCCTTTATAGAATTGCCTGTTTTAACTCTTCTTTCCAGGGCTTTTCTTGGAATATGAAATGTAAAGAAGGCTTGACGTACAGAATTGCCATATTTAACGGCTTCAAAAGCACGGTTTAAGTCATCTTCGTTCCAAAGACGCGGTTGCTGCCGGGCTTTGCTTTATATTTTATCGGAATCTAGAAATAACGATACTTTTAACATAAAAATACTCCTCAATTGTAGGCCATCTATCCCGGAAAAATGCTGGCCTTCTCTCCTTTTTTACGGGAGAGATGGCCATACCGCGTAATAAAAACTGGCAGCAGTGAAGAGAACAAATACAGTTAAAATAGAATGTTTAAAGATGCCTTACCTCTTTAATAATGTTTCCAGCAAATTTCCTCACAAAACGCAGTATTTGTCTATTGTTATGTCAGGAGGTGCAAAATTATTGCTTGCTCACAAACTCACGAAAGCCTACAAAACGCGGAAATAATAAGCATACTTTTCCGTAGGTGCAACATTCACTTCGTTTAATTAACATCTGGCGTCAAACCGATTTTCATTCGAAACATGATTAGAATAAAAATGAGAGCCGTTGGCCGTCTCAACCGCATGGCTATCTCCCCCGGAATTACCCTAGTAGAAATGTGTACAATCCAGGGTCCCAATTATACCAGCGAACTAGGCCTATGCAATATCCTAAGACTCATCCATAACATTCACTTCATTCAGCCTATGACGTAGGAAAAGAGATACTCGAGTGTTTCTTCTTAAAATACTGAAAATATTAGTTGAATAGAATCGTAATACAAGCAGCCGATTCATAGGACAAATAGGGCTATTACGAGTGATCTATTTGTTGCAGCAGAAATGACTCGTGTAGATTTTGATAAACGAAATCCCTCCTGATTTTTTCTGTCACGTAATTCCTTTTTCCACTAATGAAACCTCATGCTCACCATCATCTCTATCAAAATAATCTGAAGTACAGTAATAATCGCCTTCGATCTGGCTGTCATTTTGTTTTACTAGACCTGCTAATCATATGCCCACGTGCATCAACGTCGGTTAGTGTAATCACCGGTTAAAATTGTCACCTAACCCCTGGTTAAGCATTTTTACAGTGGATCGACCTCGGTTACGACTTAAATAGGAGGTTAACCACAGTAATCTCTAACCGGCCATATTCGAGCGGTTAAAAGAGATAACCAGTGATTAGTAGATCAAGTAAAGCAAAATGGCGGCCAGAGCCACAGAAGTTTATTTCGAAGACAATTATTATTGCACAGTAGCCTACTTGAATTTCTTGGATAGAGCATGAACGTGAAGTTTCTTTAGTGGAAAGAGAGAATTCTTACGAGGAATTAGGTGACAGAAAATTTCAGGAGTTAATTTCGTTTATCAAAATGTACAAATGGATCACTTGAAATAACACAAAAAGTCATATTTCTCCTATGGATCGGTTGCTTATATTACGATTCTATGTAACTGTTATTTTCTGTACTAAAAGGGGGAATACTCGAATGTCTCTTTCTCCATGTCACTGGCTGAACAAAGAGAGGTTATGGATGGATCTTGGGATAATGAACAGTTCCCTCATGTAAATGGGGTCCTGGATCGTATACACATTCCTAACTAATCTTCTGCATCCTTTTCCTTTATAGATATTCCATCTTTTTATATATATATATTATATTTAAATCTAGTAACTGAGACTATCGATACTTCAACCTCACATTGGGATATAATCATTTTTGCATTCAATTTTCTATTTTGTACGATTTTAACCTAACAGCACTGAAAAGCAAAGAAATGCAACTCGCAAATATAACAGCGCCCAAAGGCAAACAAATGCAAAACGAAAATGTAGGACACGTTCATTTCGATGTAGAATGGAGTGAGCGCAGCCGTTTTTAGACGTTGACTATTATCTTTGCAGCGGTATGGATGCTTTCCTTTAGTAATTTTGTAGAAACAGTGTACCATCATAGACATTACTCTGGTTAAATGAGGTGTCAGCTAGCCATGTTTAAGTAATCGGTAATTGTGAATGGTGCACAGAAATTACATTTTAACCACTGTTACTGTTTAACCGTCGTTTCGTAATCTATGATTACTGCGTTTTTAACCGATGTTGATACACTTCGCCAATAGTCATCTCCTTCAACTGCTCGAATATGGTCAGTGAAAGATTACCGCGGTTAACCCCTTGTTTAAGTCCTAACTGGGATCGATGCACCGTAAAAATGCTTAACCAGGGATTGGTTAGGTGCAATTTTAACCGATGGTTACAATAACCGACGTTGATACACTTAGCCATAAACATAATGTCTCCTGCATTGCCGTGTACTTACTGACGTTCATAAAAAATTATTGGCCCTCTCTGATATGAATTTATGGGTGCATAAGGTCATAGAGACACCATGGAGAAACAAAAAAACAAAACAATCCTCTTCCTAACAACAGCTGGCCAAGGATGTAATGTGAATATAATATAAAAGGTAAATTAAACTCAGGAACAGTTTTATTTCTAGCAAGAAAGATATAAATCCAAAAACGACAAACCGTTGCCAAGGAGAGCTAAAATTTTCATGGCCCACTCCGTTGTGTATTGAATACAGACGTAGGCCAGTTGTGAATTCAGAACTCAGAGCCCTACAAGGAACTGGTGGGTGCTGCACTCTATCGATGGAATCATCAGGCAAATCATACGAGTGAGAGATTACAGAAATGTTACTTACTTACTTACTTACTTACTTACTTACTTACTTACTTACTTACTTACTTACTTCACAGTCTACTATATACAGTCACGAAGCTTGAGTTTTGAGGGTGCTAGAAACAATAGACTGTGACGGTACTATTTTGCATTGCCTGTAATGACGCGATATTAGCGATTCTAGTGGTGAGCAACTACCTAATGTTTGCATACCTATTTACTACGTATTGAGCTTCGCGACTGTATATACTAGACTGTGCTTACTTACTGGCTTTTAAGGAACTCGAATCATCATATCCCAACTACCTCAAATCCATTTTATATTATCTTCCCATCTACGTCTCGGCCTCCCTAACGGTCTTTTTCCCTCCGGCCTACCAAATAACATTCTATATGCATTTCTCGATTCGCCCATACGTGCTACATGCTCTGCTCATCTCAAACGTCTGGATTTAATGTTCCTAATTATGTCAGGTGAAGAATACAATGCGTGCAGTTCTGCGTTGTGTAACTTTCTCCATTCTCCTATAACTTCATCTCTCTTAGCCCCAAATATTTTCCTAAGCACCTTACTCTCAAACAACCTTAACCTATGTTCCTCTCTCAAAGTGAGAGTCCAAGTTTCACAACCATAAAGAACAACCGGTTATATAACTGTTTTATATATTCTAAATTTCAGATTTTTTGACAGCAGACTGGATGATAAAAGCTTCTCAACCGAATAATAACACGCATTTCCCATATTTCTTCTGTGTTTAATTTTCTCCCGAGTATCATTTATATTTGTTACTGTTGCTCTAAGATATTTGTACTTCTCCACCTCTTCAAAAGATAAATTTCCAATTTTTATATTTCCATTTCGTACAATATTCTCGTCACGAGACATAATCATATACTTTGTCTTTTCGGGATTTACTTCAAAACCTATCTCTTTACTTCCTTCCAGCAAAATTCCCGTGTTTTCCCTAATCATTTGTGGATTTTCTCCTAACATATTCACGTCATCCGCATAGACAAGCAGCTGATGTAACCCGTTCAATTCCAAACCCTGTCTGTTATCCTGGTCTTTCCTAATGGCATACTCTAGAGCATCGTCTTGCTTTAGCCCACAGTGAATTGGAAACGCATCTGACAGAAACTGACCTATACGAACTCTGCTGTACGTTTCACTGAGACACATTTTAATTAATCGAACTAGTTTCTTGGGAAACCAAATTGAATAAGAATATCATATAAAACTTCTCTCTTAACCGATTCATATACCTTTTTGAAATCTATGAATAACTGATGCACTGTACCCTTATATTCCAATTTTGTTCTCCATTATCTGTCGAATACAAAATATCTGGTCAATAGTTGATCTATTACGCCTAAAACCACACTGATGATCCCCAATAATTTCATTTACATATGGAGTTAATCTTCTCAAAAGAATATTGGACAGAATTTTGTACGACGTCAACAAAAGTGATATTCCTCGAAAGTTACTACAGTTAGCCTTGTCCCCCTTCTTAAAGATAGGTAAGATTATGGACTCCTTCCATTACAGAAATGTTAGTGATTCCAAATGGACTCATTCCAGCGGAAAGAGTTAAGTCGCCAGGATAGACTCTGAATATAATTTTAAACCTAACATTTAATTTACTGCCGTGCCCCATATTCAGATCTATTATAATTTGAAATGGTGGAGTCGTGCTGTACAGCCAGGTCTTGTGCGTACCCGCGTGACATTCTCCCACGCTAAGTTCTCGCAATTCAAATCACAATGCCATATACTTGTATTCTGTGGTCAGCATTCACGATATCATTTACAAAGACCTTCAATTGAATCTGTTCATGGATTTGTCGTTTAATTGTAGTATTTGTTCACTCAATTGAAAACAATTTTTCATCAAAATCGTAAATAAACGAATGCAAACTTGATTATGTTGTAAATTCTGCCGCTGAATACAGATTATGAAGCTGGTTTTAATTCCCCGAAACCTCGTGACTTCACTGCACATAAATCTCTTTCACATCATTTTTAAAGCCACAATTTTATCCACTTTATTTCGTGTGAGTAAATATAGAATAAAACAGGTCTGGATTATTTGGAGAATGTATTGAAAAAGTTTCTTTCAAAAGGTGTTCAGTCCAGTGTGTTACTAGATTAAATGCACCGGAGGCCTATTCTTATTTTGCTATTAAATAGTTGATAATTCAGGTTTGAAGGTGGTGACCGATATGGTAAAGCAATATTCTAGCAACCTATTTATTTAGAAATATTGATTGAATTGAGTACATGGCCTTTGCCAATTCATAATTAATACAGGATACTTTATTCAAAATCACATAAATGCCATATTCCGACTACTGTTTTCTCTGTAAAGGATTATAAAAGGAAAAGAAGAAAGAAATATAATGTTCGTTTTAAAGAAAACTACATCAGATCAGGTGGTGGTGGTGTTTTGCCATTCTCCCTAGAGTTGGCGCTCGTATCGCACCAGCATTCGAAGCACTTTCTAGCAGACTTGTCAGCGAATAGGGTTTGTTGTTTCAGCGTTTGCTGGTTCTCGATTATACTGACCTCTAACGCTTGAAAGTGGAATCAAATGCTAACCTAGCGCATGTGCGCATAGCCAACAATTTCGCTCAGTGTCCATTCTTGTTACTCCCTATTCGCTGTATACACGATGTAGCTTTGGATCATAACTTCTGACGTCACATCCAACCATTTAATCAACAACCTAGACCACTTCAGTTGTAAATTTAAAGACCCATTCACAATGAAAATTAAACATAACCGTAACATAAACACAGAAGTTTGCGCCCAGGCTACCAAATGAGATCATTCACAATGATTCACATAAGCATTGACATAAACATTACCGTAAGACGTTAACATGAAAGTTTGCAAACTCCAAATTTTCATGCTTATGCTTACGTGATTTGCAAAGAGAACACAATCGTGGAGCGCTGAAGTATACGACAGAATATGAGGAAATGGCGTCGTTGTTATGTTTCCATGGTTACCAAGTATGTTTGCTGTTATGTTTATGTTCCCATCGTGAATGATGATATGACTTCTTGATTTTACCGTAACGTTTACATTCTTAAGTTAACGCCTACGTTAAGTTTAATTTTCATTGTGAATGAGCTTTAACTTTGAGACAAGGCGTAAGTGAACTGTCTAGTTCACTTGACCTGGGACACGGCCTTAAATCGTGGTGTTATTTTGTTTGATTGACTAGTTTCTATGTAGTTTCTGTCATCCTCTGAATTCTAGTGAGTTCCCACGCTATCTTATGGCTTCCTGTTGTGGTCAATTAATTAAAGAAAACGTTAATACACTTTCGTTTTTATTCAATATTATACAATCTAAATCTTACGTTTTCACTTCATATAGCTATTATTAGCGTTATTCCCGTTGGAGACTTTAAATAACGTGACAGCTCACTTTTTAATGGCGGGAAGCTTATTGCACAACAACACCCAACATTTAATTCAAATCTCACCTTGATTTCATTGGGGACATATACAGCAACTTACAATAACCGAAGTAGAGTTCAATTTAATATTTCCTCTATATATAATTTGAACCGATAATGGAAATTACGGGAAAACGGCTGAACGGATTTTAATAAGTGACCCCTCATTTTGAAGCTTGGAACCCAAAGTTTTTCAGAAGAAATAGTAATTTTTAATGAAATGTCAATTTTCCGACATCATTTTCCTATTTTCCAAAATCCATCTGTCGTCAGTTTTGAGAAATAGGTAATGGCCCTTTCAGAATAAAAGAAAACAAAACACAAACACACTACAATAAACAATATCACACGAAGTCTATGACCTGCAGGGTTGCTGACATAATTAGAGTTCAGATGGCTGACATAATGCCAATGCGGCTATCTTCATTTGTGTAACTTTTTCTGAACGTTTCTGTAATATTGGTTATTAAAAACTTCAGGATTTACTAAAAAGAAGATTCTCTGGTGTGTAATTTTCTGAGTACAGTTATCTGTGTATTGGATATTAAAAACTACAAAACTTACGAATGTTTGATGACATTATTACCATTAAAAATGAAATATTATTATAGTGATATATGATGTATGTATTTGTCACCAATTATACAGATTAATGCTTTATTGATGATATGAAAGTGAAACCTTTTGGGGTTATATAAGTAGAGAATATCATTCTGAAGTTAGATCTTTATTTCTATAATATTTACTGAGTGACGGCTATATAGAAGTTTATACAAAACTTACGTAAGATAACAATATTATTATTGAAGTGAAATATTTTTACAGTTATTAATCAAGTGGTATGGATATTTTCCATATATTTAATGGCGGTGTGGTATAGATATTTAAAGCTGAAAGTTAGAATTTATAAAACAGTTATGCTACCGGTTGTTCTTTATGGTTGTGAAACTTGGATTTTCACTTTGAGAGAGAAACAAAGATTAAGGCTGTTCGAAAATAAGATCCTTAGAAAAATATTTGGGGCTAAGAGGGACGAAGTCTTAGGCGTATGGAGAAAGTTACACCATGCAGAACTACACGCATTGTATTCTTCACCTAACATAATTAGGAACATTAAATCCAGACATTTGAGATGGCAGCGCATGTAGCACGTATGGGTTAATCTAGAAATGGTATAGAATGTTAGTTCGAAGACCTGAAGGAAAAGACCTTGAGGGAGGCAGACTTAGATGGGAGGATAATATTAAAATCGATTTGAGAGAGGTGGGGTATGATGATAGAGACTGGATTAATCTTGCTTGAAAATGTAATAGTAATAGTATAGGTTCAATAAAAAAGTATTTGGCATAAAGAAAACGATTCAGAGGGGTATGTTTCTTTATTATGGAAGCAAGTAACTTCCAAAATGTCTGGTATTCTTCTTTGGCAATAAATTTGAAAAAGTTTAATTTGAATTGTGATGAATTTAGTTTGCAGCATTTGCTGCACAAGCCACTAGTTTCCATTTATTTTCCAGTATCAAGTGTGTCGTGTTGCATCGTCGTTAGACACTTAATTAGCTAAGTACTCCTCAATGTCTTGATCGTCCAGTCTGATCTAAGTTATAGGTTAACTGGGTAGAAATGCGTGAATTTCAATTGTCAATACATACAGTAGAGGCTAGTTTATAAAGTATTACCCGATGACTCAAAGCAGGCCATGTTTCGCGAAGTGCTACTGCTGGTTCTCGACTCTCTGGAGTTCGCTCATATATTCAAAGTTGCGATGTTCAGGAAATGAAACAGATGCCGGATCGTAGAAGGAAGTACACTCATGGTTTGTATTTCCGCTGTTTCTCGTCTTCTTCCAACATAAAAACAAGCCGCTACTCTTATTTTCCACAGTTACTGTAACGTGGAGAAAGCGTAATATTATACAACTTTAGTTTCCACGTACATTTAAACGGAAATGCTCATTTTCAGGTTCCTTTAACACATTACAGCTATTCTTTCATGATGTCTCTATACCCAGACAGCTTCGACAATCCAAACAACATTATTTTAACACAGAATAAACAAGATGAGAAGGATCTACCAAGTCGTTTACGTAAGGGAGATGAATCTTTGCTTCTCTGTCTTAAATCGAATTCCGAGTAAGCTGCTCTTTTTCATGGATCACAATTTAATTAAGTTGATATTAACCTCCTAACTCTTTTAAAAGTCTGTGTGAAACTGTTTAGCTCAATTAACATTATTTTTATAACAGAGGGTAAAAACATTTCCTATTTAGCTTAAATATTTATTTTTATTTTACATTTATTCGTTAGTATGGTTTCTATCTACTCTTTTAGTTTTCTTTTTCCTTCCTTTCTTTCTTTCTTTCTTTCTTTCTTTCTTTCTTTCTTTCTTTCTTTCTTTCTTTCTTTCTTTCTTTCTTTCTTTCTTTCTTTCTTCTATTTAACCTGTTCCTTTTCTTACAACTTACAATGCAATGCTGTGTAACTCCTTTCATTTTATTTTTTATAATTTATTGAAAATTATATTATTATTAATTTGAAATTTAATAACAAAATTATCTATGAAGTATAAACTATTCAGCGAAAAATATCTCAGTAACTTATAAAATCTTAATAAAAGTGTGATAATAATAATAATAATAATAATAATAATAATAATAATAATAATAATAATAATAATAATAATGATAACGATAATACTAATAATACCGTACTATATAAATTAATAAGGACTAGCCGTACCCGTGCGCTCCGCTGCACCCGTTAGAAATTAATATAAAGTAATTATTTAATTAAAATAGGACGTTTGATCCAGGGAAGATTCGTGTTTGATAGAAGGGTAAATCGTTTAATATGTTACTTAATTTAAATTGTATTTAAATAATTAAAATGCTGTCATTTTGGTCCAGAGAGCAATCATTTGGTGCAATGACAATTCCTTTAACATGTTTCTTAATTGTTATTACACGCAACCATAGTTTAATGAAGATTGACATATCATTTAGTTTTAATGTGTATACTTTATATTACTTGCTATATGTTTCAGAAGTTACTGTAATAACATTGTAGATTATATCCATCTAGAGAAACTACACTTTCCAGTGGTGAAATAATAATTAAACAATTAATTAGCTTCATACAAACACAGAAACATTTCTCTGTAGGCTATGTTTAATAGCTTTCGATTGTTGTTGTCCAAGGTCCCTTATAGACGAAGTCATTTGTTTTTATTTCAGTACAGTGCCTTAGATGGCGTTATTGTAATTTTAAAACTCATTTATCTCATTAAATATGTCCTATCAAAATTTTATATAGAATAAAACGTATCGGAAATTATTTTTGAAGAAACTTTTGTTATGTAACATTTTTCATGAAAATCAATAATAAGCGAGATATTTCGATTTATTTAATTCAGGCCCTCTTATAACTCCCCTTTTAAATAAAGTATTTTGAATGCCATATAGCCTAAAATCTAAGTTATAAGGAACGTAATTTATATTCCAATTTTCATATAAATCGGTTCAGCCATTATCGCGTGAAAAGGTAACAAACATCCAGACAGACAGACACACAAACAAAAATTTCAAAAAAGCGATTTCCGTTTTCTGGATGGTTAATTATACATGTTAACACCAATTATTTTTGGAAAATCGAAAATTACCAGAAAAATGTTGGCTACAGATTTATTATTAGTATAGATTTTACCAGGAGCAGATATTAACTCAGATCATGTCATCCTGATAGTCGAAGTAGATATTCGTCTGAAGAAGATAAGAGGAAGACAAGTGATGAAGAAATTGAACATGGAAAAACTGAAGCTTGAAGAGGAAAGAAGAAAATTTGAAGGACATTTTCAAGAGAAAGCCGCTACATTAGAATCCACACCTGAGAATAGTTATGAGTACTGAACTCATCTAAAAAGCTGTATACAGACAACAGAAGAAACAATAGGATACAGAGAAGGTGGGAGAATTAAGAAACCTTGGGTCACAAGGAAAATGTTGGAAAAAATGGAGGAAAGAAGAAAATGGAGAAACATCAACACAGAAGAAGGCAGAAGAAACTACAGGAAACTTAACGACGAACTAAGAAGAGAAACTGATAGGGCGAAGGAAGATTGGATGAAAGAGAAATGTGAAGAAATAGAAAATCTAGAGAGAAAAGGAAGATATGATTTAATGTACCGCGAAGTAAAATGTTTGGACTTCACAAATAAGAAAAGCATATCCATGTGTTTAATAGAGGACGAAATCGGAAATGAAATAACAGACAGAATACCGAATAGATGGACGAAATATGTAGAAGAGTTATATGTGACAGGGAGTCGTCCAGATGACTTGGCTATAGAAGACGAAGTAGCCGTATCAGAAGACGAAAAAGAATTTTCTATTTTAAGGGTAGAAGCTGAACTAGCGCTTAAGTAAATGAGGAATGGGAAAGCAACAGGAATCGATGGAATCCCCATCGAATTAGTGAAATGCTTGGATGAAGACAAGACGCAAATTCTATCATTATGCAACGACATATATGATAAAGGCGAATAGCCCGAAGATTTCACGGAGACAGTGTTGCTTCCAATTCCGAAGAAAAATAATGCCAAGAAATGTAACGAGTTCAGAACTATCAGCCTGATATCGCACTCGGCGAAGATTCTCCTGCAAATACAGAATCGACGTTTATATTCTAAGATGGAAGAACAGTTGGGAAAGAGCAGTCTGGCTTCATAAAGGGAAAAGGTACGAGCGATGCAGTTGTACTGCTACGAACAATCTGCGAAAGATACATAGAGACGAATGAAGAAGTGTATGTGGTATTTGTGGACATAGAAAAGGTGTTTGACAGAGTGGATTGGAATAAACTGATGGGGATCCTGATGAAAATTGGCATGTATTGGAAAGAGAGGAAACTGTTCAGTAACCTTTATATGAAACAACGAGTCAAAGTCAGGATAGGAAAAGAAATTCTAATTCTAATTTATTCACAATTTACATTTGAAATGATACACATGAATTGATACCCGAAATGAGCATATGCTCGTGCTCGGGTACAGTCCAGTAGTCTACATAAATTTACATAAATTTTACAAAGATCAATAATAATGTTGATAATAGAAATAATAGTAACAATAATAACAATAATAATAATAATAATAATATAATAGCCGTGACGGAGATGATACAAAGATAGTAATACAAATTAATAAATGTCAGAAGGAATTTGAGATGTACTATAATCAGTAACATGAGTTGCTGTCAATAAGTCAAAAGAAGAATGGCAATGGGAAAAGAAGATTTTAATAGAAAAAGGAGCATAAACTGCGGACCTCTGGAAAAAATAACTAAGGAAGAGACTAGTGAAGTGCTTTGTGTGAAGTGTAGCTTTGGATCAGAAACATGGACATTACGACGAAGTGAAGAGAAGCGACTAGAAGGATTTGAAATGTGGATATGGAGAAGAAAGGAGTGTGTGAAATGGACAGACAGAATAAGAAACGAAGCTGTACTCGGAACAGTGGGTGAAAAAAGAGTGATGCTGAAATTGATCAGAAAGAGGAAAAGGAATTGACTGGGTCACTGGTTGAGAAGAAACTGCCTTCTGAAGGATGCACTGGAAGCAATTGTGAACGGGAGAAGAGTTCAGGGCAGAAGAAGATATCAGATGATAGACAACATTAAGATATATGGATCATATGAGGAGACAAAGAGAAAGGCAGAAAATGGGAAAGACTGGAAATGCTGGGTTTGCAGTGAAAGACCTGCCCTTGGGCAGAACACTGTGAATTAATGAAACTATTAAGGAACTACACAGTTCTCCACTTATGCGAATTTTGTACCAGTACCAGATATTAATATCTTCAGTCATGTAATTACGACGGCGGAAGGTCACCTTTGAGACAGCACGGAACAAACACAAAGCAAAGGACGCATTCAGTTCTTAAAAAAAAAAAGAGAATGTAACCGCATTTTTGTGTTGGCTTTCTGGAGTTACAGCGAGAAAATCTCCAATTTAGATAGGCGCGAATAATATTTAACAATATAAGTCCCGGTGAGAACGTAAGAAATGAATTTTGAGTGACATGTTGCAGAAAAATCGATGTAGTTTTTTAGAAGTTTATTCACAATCTCAATGTAGTTGTCAACTCTTCGATTTCCCAGGAATGCATGCACAACATCGCACAACATCTTTAAATCCCCCCCCCCCATGTTATATAGAGACAATTTTACAAAACGTTAGCAACAATGAACTCCTCATTCCTATATTCATTTGTGCCAACATAATCTCTAGACTCCAAATTTCCCTAGTATTCATAAAAATTACTCATGAATCATCACTGCTGTACTCAGATGTGCCAACACAATTTCCAGACGTCAAATTTCATACAAAAATTTATCTTTAACTTAAATGGGCTATAGGGCTATATATGAGAACCAAAAGCCAGCTCAAAGTTTTAAATGTTATTTTAGTTTTTTTCCTTTATGAAATGAATAACAATTAGCTATTTTCATGTCGGAAAGATTTTCACTGTTGTTCAGTGGATTCTTTAAAATGGCTAAACGCTTATTTTTCACTTACCTGATATTTGAGTGAATATAGAAATTAAAATCTTGCTCTTAATCTAGCTTTCGTGTAGACGAAATTCCTTAAAGTACAATCACAGTCTACAATATACAGTCACGAAGCTCAATACTAGGGAATATGCATCCTTAGATAGTTGCTAATCACTAGGATCGCTACTATCGTCTCATCACAGACAATGCGAAATAGTACCGGCACATTCTATTGTTTCTAGTACCCTCAACAACTCAAGCTTCGTGATTGTATATACTAGACTGTGGTACAACAAAATACTGAAATGCTTCTTCTTCTGTTTTACATAATAATTAGGGACCGGATTTTTATGTAATTACATATTATATTCCTTTCAACCTAACCGTATATAAATAACAAATCTTTGCGAATCTTGTAATTACATTTATATATTAAAATTTGATACTACCTACATATTTTTACATATTTACCCCACAATACATATTATGACTTGGCATTACATAAATCTACATATTTAGGGCTTTTATTCATTTTTACTTCTCTAAAAGGGGGGAAAAAAAACATGCTGGGGAAGTTTACAATTTGAAATACACAGATTTAAAAAGCCTTTTTACCTACCCAAGAAAGGATATATTTCGGGACGAAATATAACGTCCTTAGTTCCAGAAAGCAATAGAGGCACTCATCCCATACCGCCCACTGTAAATATGAGTGAACAAAAAGGCAACCTTTCACATATTACCTTGTATTGTAAAAATCACTCAGAAAGTAGCGTTGCCTTCATTGTCTTCATGTGGTGGATGGGACGAGGACAACATGATTTGTCTCGAACTATAATTGTTCTGCACACGTCTTAACAAGCCGTTCTCATGCAATTTGCAACCTTACCCATCCTCTTCCTAATCCTTCCAGGGAAAATCTGTGTCAAGTCCAACATGAGCCTCAATAAAGTAGCCGACTTATGAAAAGAAGCTGGAGTAAAGAAACAAATTGGAAAGATGTTGAAAGATTAAAGTAAATAGCTTTTCAGGTTATTGCTTGACCTCTTTACTTTAAATTTAGTACACCTATACGGAAATGGGATTTTCCGAGCAATTAGAAAGTATGGTTCTCGGCTAGAATAATCCTACCCTTCTGAATGAGACAGGAATGTCACTTTTCAAACAACAGTTTGTAAATCTCTATAGTTTGAGGTTTTAGTAGGTACTTTGTTTCTTACAGGGAGCAGCTAAAATGCATGTGTCCCACATCTACTCTTATTTTCTCCTAATCCAGTAAAGCGAAACAGTGCTTGCAGTACTGTTGTGTCATTCATTTCACTCAGTTCTCTAGTTTTAGTACTTACAGTATAAAGTGCAAGTGAGTTTATCTACTGCTTTTAACTAACTAAAATGGCCCCTGTATCTTCAACCCTAGCGACAAAAGTAAAATCATGGATTACGATGGACGAAGCTTTCACTACAGATGGAAAAAAATAGTAATGTGTCGAGTGTGCGGTAAAAAAGTCGGGTGCTCTATGAAATCACAACTGGAGAGTCTTACCTATCCTATACCTGCCAGATATTGATATTAAATATTTTTATGATTTTATATATTTTGGTACATATTCAGCTTATTTTTCTTACATAAATATGTACGTATTTCACACCTTGATATTACATAAAAATCCGGTCCCTAATTATAATATAAGCAGCGTTCATTAAAATGTACAGTAAATTGTAAGCTAATAAACGAAGCTAAGTATAGTGGAAGAAATTATTATAATAATGAGAGTGTAATTAGAGGAGGTTTAATATTTTAGAATTAAAAAATTGCAGTCCATAAGGTCGTTCGGTTTAGTATGTGGATATTAAAATCAACGTGGGTTCCAGTACTGCAGCAAACATGCTTGTGGTTTTATCTAGTAGCATAGAGAATTCGACTGTAACGATAGCTGCATGAAAATAAACTCCAAAATTATGACATTTTATACTTTAATTAAGTTAATTTTCAAGTTCAGTTTACCCGTAGTATTTGATGTAAAAACTTAAATGACATTAACATGGAAATACTATGAGCTCTAGTTTTACATACATTCATGCATTAATTCACTTTAAATATATATCAGACTGAAACCCAGTTATGACGTCAGTCATTTTTCATCTGCTTATTTATAGTACCTATTTTCTGTTATTTTAATTTTCTGAGAATGAATAATTGATAGTATAATTAATGAATTTTCACATAGGCTACACCAAATATTTTTTATATGTTGCATAATACTACATTCCTAATTAACTTGATTTAGATCTGAATATGCTTCTATTTTACTCATATAAAAACTCATTTCTATTGACATTAATTTTTCTTTGCCGTTTTAAAATAAAAATCTCCATTTTGTACTTTAAAACTAATTGCAGTGTTGCCACCACCAAGTCATAAACATCTTCATTATTCTATTAAAAATAAATTTTGTGCGAGATCGTGCGTATTTGCTTGGTTTCCGCACAAAACCAATCCGCGGAAAGTCTAAAATTCCACATTCAGTATTCCCAACCTAACACACATAACAATTTCCCTCTTCTTACCGCTTAAGAGACATATTGATTTTACTGCTTTAGGCTTTTAACATATTATTTTTAGAGACGTTCAATATAGTAATAATTATAAATTGGAAACTTACCACTGCAATTTCACCTAAATTGCACTGTTAATTATTGTTTTTAAATATTTGCAAAAATTAAGTAAACTCTACAACTCCACTAAAGTTACTGCATTCGTGATGCAAGTAACATTAAGGAAGCCCTGAAAAAAATCAACAAGATTCCAGACTCATCATAGACTGGGGGCAAAAAGACAGACGTATATCACGGCCTGCTGGAGTAATAGTAAACACAGAAAACATTTTAAAGCAACAATGTTGAAGATAGATATTTTTGTTTTGCAAATTTGCCGTCATTGAACAGAAACGAAGATGGAGATTTTATTGCAACTAATTAGAAATTCCTCTTTCAGGTATGTAATAAACGATCTTCGCACAAAATAATGTACGATACACGAGCGGTATGTTTTCTTTCAATTCTCGGAAATTAAAAAAGCTCAACTACGTTTCGCTTTTTCAAACTTTTCTGGAACATGAAAACTTCAACATACCGCTCTTGTGACGCATATTACTATTACCTCTTAAGATCTCAATGCATGATTTGTTGTCAGTGGCTACCATTTATGTCAAAGGCTGTTTAAAATAATGTAATATTTCGTTGTATATATTTAATGTTTCTAACTCAGTCTTAATTTTTTTCACATTCTAAAATCGATTACATTATTACTACAGGGTATTTAATTTCAGGAGTGAACAAAAGAAGATTTTTTTCTTTTATGAATAATTTACATGTATGTGAAAATATAGGGAGTCTTAGTAAAAGGTATCCAAAATAAAAAGCATACTTTCTGTAGTACTCAGTTTGTCCTCCCAAACTCAGAAGCTTTCCATATTGTAGATTCGCATCCATATTACGTTCTAAAACGGCTGTGATCAACACACATCCAACTTCTTCCTGAAATTTAGAAATTACGGAGTGGTTCATATAAAACTAACACGTTTCGTTTTTTCATTTATTTCAATAAAATTGATGCTAGCCGCAATTTGTTATACCTCAAAAGTGGAATATCTTTGAGGGATTACTAACCTCTATAGAAAATATTCAAAATGTCATCAGCATGTTCTATAGAGGTTAATAATCTCTGTGGAATTATCTGTAGTAATGTCTCGAAAGGTCTGAGATCTGCCGAAATCTCAGACCTCGAGTGACATTTATTAGGACTATTTCGTGAATAAAATAAAAATGTAAATAATATATCCCTAAAATTCGATAACAAAATGTTAATAATTGTATATTTACGAATACGTAACCTATTCAGACATTGTGAAGTTGAAATAGATGAATATCGATTACTGCAATAAAGAAATTCGATGTTATTATTCAGTAATGACAATTGCGAAAAGCGAAATACAGGTTTAACAATGTTAATTACATGTACTGAACTTTTCTCTTATTATTATAACATAAATACATTTTCATTATCTGCTGAAATCATGATTTAATTTAAAATTTTATAACATAATTATAGTAACCTAATTAATACATTGATTAAATGAAGAATTGTTGAAAACGCATTTATCTAATCTGAATGAACGAATGTAATTTTTTTCAAATAGCCTACAATGGACATGGAATTAGAAGATGAAGATGTATTTTATAGGCTACAATAGGTAAGGTTAGCTGTGTGAGCAGGACCAGTGTCAGCTGTGCCTTATTTCGACCGTTACTACGTGCTACAGGAAAGCATTTTTTATAGCTCGACAAATGCATTCTCGCTGTTGTGTGTAACGGAACTAAAGCTGCATCTACACAGTTCAATATTCCAATCGCGTATGCATGTAATCTGTGTATAAACGTACGTTAAATTAAGATGCATGAAGATTTTGTGTCTATATTGTGCGTTGTTTTGAACGTCGTCTTCACTGCGTAAATATATTAATTAATATTAAATATTAATCTTGCATTCATTGCTTTAAAGTTGAAAGAAAAGTTTAACCGTGTAGTTGTATCTTAATGTATTCATGATCATGAATTCACGGGGAAACAGTTGGCGACAAAGACTAAACAAAAGAACGACCATGCGATAAATTGATAGCGATAAATCCAGCTGCAAAAATTATCGCAAAGTCTGACTGTGATTGGTTGGAATTCAAAATTTCATTACACTTCATTGGTCGAAAATGGAATGACGTCATATAAACGAAATAGTCAATAGTAAATAAAAACCTCCCATGATATTTGGTTAGGCTTTTGCGAATAGAATAATGAATAATAATTCTTAAAATAAGATAATAGCGTCAACTTTAGTCGGATAAGATTTTTTACTTTCTTATTCTGTATCGTATCATATGTAAACATTTACTTCCAAATACGACTACAACCATTTAGTAATAACTACTCTTAGTAACTGTACATAAACGATAGAAACAACCGAATAATAGAAATATTAATGTTTCTTATAAATCTAAACACAATGAAGTTAAAAATGAATCGTAATTAATTATTATCAATAGCTTCGACCGGTGTATTATTGATATGGATTATTACATATTTTTTGTAATTGTGATAGCTTTTCTACATTTAATTATATTTTAATTAATGTCCATAAGTAATAAATTCAACATACCAATAATTATATTCATTGCAATTTCACATTGTATTAAAGTTGGACAATATACGAGTATTAAAATCTCAACTCTTGAAAATGCTATTTCGAAATTTGGACAGTAATGTATTGCTAAAAACAGTCCTGTTGCAAAATGTCTTGCTAAATATAAACTTAAAGTGACATTCTTTAATTGTACATTTATTTGGTGTATTCGGTAGTTAAAAAATCGATGTTGCTTATCTCTTAGTTTATTCATAACTAGCCGTACCCTTGCGCTCCGCTGCACCCGTTAGAAATAAATATAAAGTAATTACATAATTAAAATACGACATTTGATCCACGGAACATACGTGTTTGATAGAAGGATAAATCGTTTAATACTTACTTACTTACTTACTTACTTACTTACTTACTTACTTACTTACTTACTTACTTACTTACTTACTTACTTACTTACTTACTTACTTACTGGCTTTTAAGGAACCCGGAGGTTCATTGCCGCCCTCACATAAGCCCGCCATTGGTCCCTATCCTGAGCAAGATTAATTCAGTCTCTATCATCATATCTCACATCCCTCAAATCCATTTTAATATTAACTTCCCATCTACGTCTCGGCCTCCCTAAAGGTCTTTTTCCCTCTGGCCTCCCAACTAACACTCTATATGCATTTCTGGATTCGCCCATACGTGCTACATGCCCTGCCCATCTCAAACGTCTGGATTTAATGTTCCTAATTATGTCACGTGAAGAATACAATGCGTGCAGTTCTGCGTTGTGTAACTTTCTCCATTCTCCTGTAACTTTATCCCTCTTAGCCCCAAATATTTTCCTAAGCACCTTATTCTCAAACACCCTTAACCTATGTTCCTCTCTCAAAGTGAGGTTACTTAATTTAAATTGTATTTAAATAATTAAAATGCGATCATTTCGGTCTCGAGAGCACTCATTTGGTGCAATGACAATTCCTTTAACATGTTTCTTAATTGTTATTACATGCTACCATAGTTTAATGAACATTGAATCATTTAGATTTAATGTGTATACTTTATTTTACATGCTATATGTTTCCATTGAATTATGGTAATAACTTAATTTTAACCCTTATTTTCTACGTATTCAGTAAATGGCGTTTGGCCCACTATGGTTCTGAACCCTTCAAATAACTTAAATTATATTATATAATATTACATTACATTAAATATTATATTATATTATATTATATTATATTATATTATATTATATTATATTATATTATATTATATTATATTATATTATATTATATTATATTATATTATATTATATTATATCATATCAGAAGTTACTGTAATAACATTATAGCATTATATCCATCTAGAGAAACTACACTTTCCAATGGTGAAATAATAATTAATTATACAAATCGGTTAATTTAGCTTCCGATATTACTTCATACAAATACAGAAACATTCTCTGTAGGCTATCTTTCATAGCTTTCGATTGTTGCTGTCCAAGGCCCCTTATATATTAAGTCATTTGTTTTTTATTTCATTATACACCCTTAGATGGCAGTTATTTTAATTTTAAAACTCATTTATCTCATTAAATATCAGTCCTATCAAACTTTTTCAAGGAATAAAACGTATCGCAAATTATCTTTAAAGAAACTTTTGTTATGTAACATTTTTCACAAAAATAAAAAATAAGCGAGATATTTCGATTTATTTAATTCAGGCCCCCTTATAACCCCCCTTTTAAATAATGTATTTTGAATGTCATATAGCCTAAAATCTAAGTTACCAACGAACTTAATTTATATTCCAATTTTCATCGAAATCCATTCAGCCATTATCGCGTGAAAAGGTAACAAACATACATACAGACAGACAGACATACAAACAAAAATAAAAAAAAAGCGATTTTCGGTTTCAGGGTGGTTAATTATATATGTTAGGACCAATTATTTTTGGAATATCGAAAATTACCAGAAAAATTCCGGCTACAGATTTATTATTAGTATAGATTAGGTTATGGTATCCCTGTTGGTTTGTGGAAACAATCGAGAATCATCGCGCGACAAGTCAAAAGTGGCAATATAAAATGGAAAATATTGCAGTGATAGGTGGGTCTTATTGTTTGAAATTGAGCGAATTTGTACACTTCATTGAATGAAATGATACATGAGTTAAGTATTTGTGAGGATCTATCACTTTTGTTGGAGGTACTTCATATTGTGAAAAATAGTAATGCATTTTATCGGAACAGCTAAATATTTTAGTACAGTTTCAAGTAGAATGTGCAACACATCTTCTTTTCGATTACATAAAGGACATATGAAGAGTCCACTGCAAGAATGATGGATGTCACTTTCTTGTCGAAAATGAACCAAGACTGTCAATGCATTGCTTAAGACATATAGAATGTACATACAGAGTTATGTGGCATTAACACTGATAGTCATTGTCCAGTAATGATCGGAAAATCACAGTTAAGCTTTAAGCGCTAAGCATTTCAAACTTTCAATCGCTTCTCCTGAAAAATGTATTCCAAATGACATCCATCATTCTTGCAGTGGACTTTTAATATATTTTTTCCTACGTCTCCCCTTCTATTTTTAACCTCAAAATTTCCAATCTCCACCACGCTAGCCCCATCCCCTCTTCCCTGCTGTTATATTGTATTTGTTAATTGTATTTTTAATTAATAAGTTTATTATTTTCATTATTGAGTGTAATTAGTTACCACTGCCACCGGGTATATACCCATTGCAGTGTGAATAAATACATACATACATATTTTGTATATTCTTCCTGTTCCAATATGATTTTCATTTCTTTGTCTAATGAAAATAAACTAATGTAAATTGAATGAAAATAAACTGAAATGAAGATAATGTAGACAGCTTACAAAACTATTGAAATCTCACTGTAAGAAACCCGAAACAAACTGGAGAAAAAGTAGCTTTGCTCTGCTTGTTTACCAGGTTTATAACTTACCAACCAGCCTGCAGTCACATAGAAGTTATCTTTCCACACCCTCTCATCCTCTTGTATAGAAAACATGTCAGGGTCTAGGCGAGAAGAATCTACTATTATCCAAAAATCTTCTATCTATACTAATAATAAATCTGTAAGCCGAAATTTTTCTGGTAATTTTCGATTTTCCAAAAATCATTGGTCCTAACATATATAATTAACCGCTCTGAAACCGAAAATCGTTTGTTTTATTTTTGTTTGTATGTCTGTCTGTCTATCTGTCTGTCTGTCTGGATGTTTGTTACCTTTTCACGCATAATGGTTGAGCCGATTTAAATGAAAATTGGAATATAAATTAAGTTCGTTGTAACTTAGATTTTAGGCTATATGACATTCAAAATACTTTATTTAAAAGGGAGGTTATAAGGGGGCTTGAATTAAATAAATCGAAATATCACCCTTATTAATTTTCATAAAAAATGTTATATAACAAACGTTTCTTTAAAAATGATTTCCGATAAGTTTTATTCTATACAAAATTTTGATAGGACTGATATTTAATGAGATAAATGAGTTTTAAAATTAAGATAACGCCATCTAAGTCGCTGTAATGAAATGAAAAAAATGACTTCGTCTAGAAGGGGCTTTGGACAACAACAATCGAAAGCTATTAAACATAGCCTACAGAGAATGTTTCTATATTTGTATGAAGTAATATCGAAAGCTAAATTAACCAATTTGTATAATTAATTATATTATTTCACCATTGGAAAGTGTAGTTTCTCTAGATGGACATAATGCTTTAATGTTATTACAGTAACTTCTGAGTGAATCGAGGACAGGTAAGATTAAAATAGCTTCTTATGCATAGAAAACTTGATTGGCTATTCTGTATATTCATTTCCTGTATTTCTTAAAATAATGTTTATGAACACATTTTCATCTCAGAGAATTAACGATTGGTGTTAACATGTATAATTATTCATCCTGAGACCGAAAATCGCTTTTTTGAAATGTTTGATTGTATGTCTGTCTGTCTGTCTGTCTGTCTGTCTGGATGTTTGTTACCTTTTCACGCGATAATGCCTGAACGGATTTCAATGAAAATTGGAATATAAATTAAGTTCGATCTAACTTAGATTTTAGGCTATATGGCATTCAAAATACTTTATTTAAAAGGGAGGTTATAAGGGGGCCTGAATTAAATAAACCGAAATATCTCACTTATTGTTGATTTTTGTGAAAAATGTTACATAACAAAAGTTTCTTTAAAAATGATTTCCGATACGTTTCATTCCAAGCAAAATTTTGATGGGACTAAATTGCATCAAAATGGATGTTCTCTGAACCAAATTATCATATTTTAATTATTTGCATGTAATAACAATTAAGAAACAAGTTAAAGGAATTATCGTTGCACTAAATGAGTGGTCTCTGGAGCAAAATGATCGCATTTTAATTATTTAAATATAATTTAAATTAAGTAACACATTAAACGGTTTATCCTTCTATCAAACACGAATGTTCCCTGGATCAAACGTCCTATTTTAATTATGTAATTGCTTTATATTTATTTCTAACAAGTGCAGCGGAGCGCACGGGTACGGCTAGTAATATAATAAATTAAAAAGATACAAGCAACAAAGATGATACTTCTAAGGAGCATAGCAAAAATTTTTTTGGAGACTACATATGTAACGAAAATTTTAGAAAACAAAACCAAACACACAAAGAAGTCTTCAACTAAAAGAATCGGTGTCAAGGAGATGACACAATTTATCCATTCCAGGTCAATTCGTTCACAGCACAAAGTTCTGTATACAGATAGTCCACAACTAAAATGTCCAATCAAATAAGGCCACTAGTCAAAATGTCCAATATAAAGAAATGTTATTAATCAACATTCTTTTCGGAGAGTTACACTTCCTTCAAGAGAAAATACAAAATATTGCTACCTCTTGTGCTTGTAATGTTTTTCATTCATGCAATATTCATCATGTCTTCCACTTTCCATACTACTTATAAAAACGTTTAGCTAGGCTTAATTAATTGTACATATTTCTATGATTTCGTTCATTGCCACGGAAAATCAATGAAACATTTTGCTTGTTCTGTTAATTGATAAAACATTTTTCTCTAATGTCTTCTATTCAGTGTGTTGCATTGTCCCAGGACGAGGAATCTATTGTGTGTTGTTTTATTACAGTAGAACAAAATTCCTCGGATGCAACCAATAAACATTATTAAACAAAATACCCCTAGGTCAAATGCCATACAGACCTTGCAGCACGAAATTTCATAGCTCGGGCGGATTATCGATTCGTTGACACACGTCTAAAGAAAGAACCGAAATACATAGAGTGACAAACTCTTATGTGTTACTAATAATTAATAAAATTATAAATACACTGAAGGAGTTGAACACGTAAGTATTAACAATTCTCTCTGAAAGAATGACGTCGAAAAAGCCATTTTAACACAGAGCCATTTTTATAATTATTGGTGAAATTATGACAAAATAATAAACAACAAACAAAAGTGAAATACTGTATCAGATAAATTCGTTAGAAAGAACTCTGTACATGGCGGCTAAATTTGTTAATAACAAAATAGGACATGAAAATAGACCTTACATGCGAATTATTGAAAAATATACCTAGAAAAACTAGGTTAATACCACTACCACTATATAGAGCATATATAGGTCAAAAGCAAAGGGAGACAAATAACGGGTCGGTTACAGAATCAATGTACTGTAGTAAAAACGATCATAATTTTAAAAATAAATGCAGAAAACAAAGAACGGACTTGGGTAAATTCACTTTTTAACATCGAACTACAAACTATTGGAATGACCTACTTGCAGCGGTCTTTGAGGATTATGCTTCCTTAAGAATTTTAAAGAATAACTTTAAAGAAGTTGTATGTAGGCCAATATTGTAAATTTGCTACATTAATTAAGGTGACATGCATTCACTTAGCTTTACGAATAATTAGCTACTTAATTATAAGTAAGATTCTACGGAATAATAAGAGTTCAATTATTACTAATTTTTTTCATAAAATTTTCTGGTTACCACTGCCACAAAAGTTATGCTCAATAGCAGTATAAAATAAATACGAACATTATTATTATTCTTGAGCACGACGACGCACTTCTTCCCCCGTCCACATAGAGAAGCGATCGAAATATATAAACATAACAACAACTTTAATCGCAAGGAAGAAGGCGTAAAGCTAAGCAAGTGTTGGTGCCCGGTCCTAAACAGAACAGATAAGAAGCCACTGCAACAAAAGGACGGAACCCAGAACAGGAGCAGCGAACAAAGCGGTGCGGACCGCAGCGACAACAGGCCTCGGCCCGCTAGTCGCACTATAAATACGCTCGCACAACCAGCCAATCTGATGGTTTTCCTAAGGCGTTAAGACAAATGTCGGGATGAGCCCTAAAAGAAATGGGCCACGGACTTGCATTCACTTCCCCAGACGTTGGTGACGGTTCAAAATTAATGATTATTCACATCGAACTCGGGCCCTAACAGAATTCAATCGTCCCCTTGTACAGATCACTGGAGTCATCAAAGAGCCAATTGGCTGGTCTCCTGATCTGAGAAAAATCATCAAAGAGCCAATTGACTATTGTAAGATTAATCCCTACGCGTTCGAATCTTCAAACAGCCAAACTGGCTATTACCGTTTCGTGCCTAGACTTCTCCTCCATCGCGTCTCTCCTCCGGATCAGGTCGCTGTACTTCTGCCCCTCCCCCCCCGTATGTTGTAGCTAATCAGTTACGTCCATTTTCGGCTTACCCACTGGAAATTTCTAGCGCTCCTTCACTGGGGCGGCGAAACCCGAAGTGAGACAAGTGGCCAAGAGGCTTGGAGCTCACATATTCAGTTTTTCACAGCCCCAACTCCCCCCTTGCAAGGACGTGTTTTCACGTACCTTTAAAGTTTCTCCTCCCACTTCCCCCCACTCATTCATTCATTCATTCAGCCAATCTGCGTCCCCCTCACGTATGTAGTACCTAAGAGGTTACGTCCAATTTCGGCATCCCCTTCAAAATTTTCTAGAGCTCCTTCAGTGGAGCAGCGTAACCCGGAGTGAGACTAGTGGCCAACAGGCTTGGAGCTCACATATTTAGTTTTGTACAGCCCCCAACCCCTTGCAAGGACGCGTTTTGCGTACCTTTTAAATTTGTCCTCCCAATTCTCTTTCGATCTTTCTTTTCTTTCTTTCTTTCCGGCGAGCCACAGGATCAGTTGCCTCAGGTACGCCGAGAAGAGTCTTGCGACCTCGGATACCACTCCACTGAAGATGTCTGCCGCAGTTGCAGACGAAACGTCTGGTATAAAACCAACAAATAGACCACGGCCTCTCAGCCCGGAAAATGAATCTAGATCTATTATTATTATTATTATTATTATTATTATTATTATTATTATTATTATTATTATCCGTATAAAATATTGTACGTATTTTCATCTGTGATGTATCCTTCCTCTAAGAGGCTTAAGTATTGCAGAAGGGCTGGACAAAACAGTTCACTGAAATACTACTTAGGAATGTAAGAGGTTGGCAATCGTGTCCGAAAGTTGATGATGATGTTGACGATGACGATCATGAACATGAACATGTACAGTACGTATAGGCGTATTACATGAATGTGAAGATTAAATTATAAATAATTTAAATTTCCTCCATTGTGTATTTATTGATCATTTTGCTAATAATTGTAACATAAAATGTAATATATACAGACAAATTTTAGCTCGCCCCTGAAAGAGTAGAACTCGTGCTCAGGGACGGATTCCTGAATTGAAATTAATAATTATACAATACAATTTGTCTTATGTCTACTATGCAATTATAGTATATAAATTTAAATTTACAATTTTTCAATTTTTATAAAATCCATACATAACTTTTTAAATTTAATACTAGAACTATTAGAATTGACAAGATCAGGATATTTAAATATAAATTTGTTATATATTCTTGGGCCTAAATTACTACTATGATTAAATACTGTAACAGTGTTGCATTTTGGTTCAAGCAATCTTAAAGAATTCATACCTCTTGTTTCATAACTATGAGAATACAATTCAAAATTATTTCGATTTTTATGTATGAATTTTATTAATACAATATAATAAATTTGTCTTACGTTAAGTACATTAAAGTCTAAAAACAAATTTTGAGATGGAAAATCAGTAGGTTTATGAAGACATATTTTAATTATTTTCATCTGTAATAAATAAAGTGGATTAAAATTGGATTTAAATGAGCTACCCCATCCTATAATTCCATACATAATTACCGATTGAAATAAAGTTAAATACAATGTGCGTAATAAACTTATTGACAAGTAATTCCTCAATAAAACAAAATAATATACTATTTTACGTAATTTAATACAAAGGTAATTAATGTGTTGGTTCCATTTTAAATGATTATCGAAAATTATGCCTAAATACTTAACTTCAGAGGGCCTTTAATAATCGGACATTTACACTGTATAAGACAATCAGAATTATGTAATTTAATACTTAATATAGATGTAGGAGGTTTGTTACATTTTTCAGATAATGAGAATGGAATAATTATGTATACTTCTTTTTTTGTTATTCTCTCACATACATATACAATTTATTTAAGTAATTTTAATTTTTATACTTCATTGTATTTTTAGATAACATTTTGTGATTTTTAAGTGTAGAGTTAGACTCTATAATTTACGAGCGAATAAATTTTTACTTTCGTGCTTTCCGTCTCTACTAAAATACAAAATTCACATTGACATCAGCAGACAGTTGAAGCTGGCAGTCCGCAATATTGTGTCGCGCGTACTAACTAACTTTGCTCTAGAGTGCCACCGATTCTCATACCTGCCTTCAACCATCGTAGTAAGTACTAATTGGCTGACAAGTCTATTCTGACCTGGCTCTTGAAGAATAAAAAAAAGTCATGAAAATAACATTATGTCCTCGGAATAGACTTTTTAATCTTATTCCAGGAGTCGTTTAAAAAATGCAGTGCTGTTATTTTGACAGTGTGTGACGTAACAATTCTAGAAAAAAGTTCATATTTATTATTATCTTGAGTGCCTCTTCAGGAACGGTAGTCGCTCTTTCTATTATTGATGATATAATTAATGTATTTAACAATTGTAATTAGAGTAAGCAATTTAGTATGTAATAGTAATATGCGTTACAAGAGCGGTATGTTGAAGTTTTCATGTTCGAGGAAAAGTTTGAAAAAGCGAAACGTAGTTGAGCTTTTTTAATTTCCGAGAATTTAAAGAAAACATACGTACATTAGTTTATGCGAAGATCGTTTATTACATACCTGAAAGAGGAATTTCTAATTAGTTGCAATGAAATCTCCATCTTGGTTTCTGTTCAATGACGGCAAATTTGCAAAAGAAAAATAGCCTATCTATCTTCAACATTGTTGCTTTAAAATTTTTTCTGTGTTTACTACACTCCAGCAGGCCGTGATATACGTCTTTCTTTCCCCCCCCCCCCCAGTCTATGGAATCTTGTTGATTTTTTCACGGCTTCCTTAATGTTACTTGCATCACGAATGCAGTAACTTTAGTGGAGTTGTAGAGTTTACTTAATTTTTGCAAATACTTAAAAACAATCATTAACAGTGCAATTTAGGTGAAATTGCAGTGGTGAGTTTCCAATTTATAATTATTACTATATTGAACGTCACTAAAAATAATATGTTAAAAGCCTAAAGCAGTAAAATCAATATGTCACTTAAGCGGTAAGAAGAGGGAAATTGTTATGTGTGTTAGGTTGGGAATACTGAATGTGGAATTTTAGACTTTCCGCGGATTGGTTTTGTGCGGAAACCAAGCAAAAACGCACGATCTCGCACAAAAGTTAATTTATTACATGGCATTGAATAAGAGGGAGGGCTATTGAACAAAATCCGTGTTATTTAAAATTAGTTCAAACAATATTTCAATATAGGTTGTTGTGTCCACACCTGTGGAGTAACGGTCAGCGCGTCTGGCCGCGAAACCAGGTGGCCCGGGTTCGAATCCCGGTCGGGGCAAGTTACCTGTTTTTTTCCGGGGTTTTCCCTCAACCTAATACGAGCAAATGCTGGGTAACTTTCGGTGCTGGACCCCGGACTCATTTCACCGGCATTACCACCTTCATTTCATTCAGACGCTAAATAACCTAGATGTTGATACAGCGTCGTAAAATAACCCAATATAAAACTTTCACACAGCGAAGGCCACCAGCGAGCAAAACTTATTCTTAGAGGATGCGCTCAGAGTGGGTTCGAATCCCGAATGGGCTTATTACCTCATTGAATTTTCCGATGTGTTTCTAATCTGTAAAGTGAATGTCGGGTAATGTCTAAGGTATTCTCGGACTCTTCCCACCAAAATACCGTCTCACGATCATATAGATTTGTATGCAGACGTAGTTGCAAGTCTACAGGTAACCTTTCAGTGAACCAGGGAATCGTCCCTCGAGCACCGGCACAATGTGTCTACATTTGTTTATTCGCGTACCTGTATGTGTAAGTCGGTGAACAACAGGAATACAGGGTTGTTTCCGATCTCTGGAAACGATTTTTTAATGACGTCATATACTTCAGGAGTCACACGACAGCTGAACTGTGGTGAGAGATGACAGAGTAGTAGTGGGTGATTTAATAATAATAATAATAATAATAACAATAATAATAATAACAATAATAATAATAATAATAATAATAATAATGGCTTTATTTAACCTGGCAGAGTTAAGGCCGTAAGGCCTTCTCTTACACTCAACCAGGATTAAAACTTGCTTACACAGTTGAACATAAAACTGGATCGGAATTAAGTAGTTACATACGGATACAATTTAGGTACATAATGAGATCAAAAGCGGTAGTTACATAAAATTTAACTCATAAAATAAAATAAAACATAGTGGAATACATATTAATGTTGTTAGAATCAAATACGAATCACATAAAAATAGAAGCCGATAATTCAATAAAAAAAATGTACACAGTAAAAATAAAAATAAACACATTAGTATACATATTAATATTAGATTACAATTAATTAGGATTCACATAATTAAAACAGAAACCGACAATTGAATAAAATGTATACAAAAAATAAATTAATAATAAAAAACAACACAGTGGGATACATATTGGCGTTCAGTGATAAATAAACACTATTTAGATAATAAAAATAAGAAACAAAAAAAAATAAATAAAAATAAATACAGTCGAACACATTCCATTAAATATTAGCAACGCGTTAGGTCTGGCAACTCATCAGAAGATATTTTTCTAATTTACATTTAAAGGAAATTAAAGTTCGACAGCCCTTGACTTCATAGTGCACTGTGTGTCAGAGTAGCAATGCCCAAGAAATTATCCTGGGAGGGTAATTAAGACCCTTTCCGATGCCAAGTACAGTTACTTGAAAATAATAGAACCCCTCAAAAAACCTGGTTTCATTATTTTTTAGAAAAAATAACTTCTATGTACTTAATAAAACTGGCAAAGCTCGGATGGGATTAATTACAGAGAGGAAAAAGCAGACAAACCCACCCCCGTCATAAGCCGCATCCCCTGAGATGAAACAAATTAATCCCATTTGAGCTTTACCAGTCTTATTAAGTACACAAAAGATGTCTTTCTTGGAAATAGTGAAACCATGTTATTTGCAGGCTGCTTTTATTTTCACTAAATTGTACTTGGCATTGGAAAGGGTCGTAAATGTGCCCCTCCCAAAAGGGTTCTATTTTCTTGGGCATTGCTGCTGTGATACACTGTGCACTCTGACTATGAAATCACTCACTACTGGTCTGTCACCTCTCACTACAGTTCAGCTGTCGTGTGACTCCTGACGCACATGACGTCATTCAAAAATCGTTTCCAGAGATCGGAAACAACACTCCGTACAACTTGGATTTAATAACAACGATAACAAAGTGTAGGCTATGCAGCTTAAATGCAATGAAGATAATTTTTACTAGGAATGGACGAAACTAACAGAAGCCAGCCTCTTTACTCGTATAAATTATTTAAAAGGAACAACTGGATAATACCCACGGCAGAGCAATGTCGATAGTCGACGTTACTCACTGGCCACTAGTCACCGGGCCGTACCGAGCCGAGTCAAACAGAAGACAATCAAATGGTGGTAGTAAAATTCGCGACTATATTCTTAAATAAATCACTCTATTAGTCAAGTGCAAGATTTATGCAGTACAACGACGATGTTTTGAATGCACTAAAAGAAAATGCTTATGTAGTAAGATCTTAAAGTAGGTTATGACAACGAAATAAAGAGGGAAAAGGTGTGGTTCACGGAATATCATTTATATAACGGAAAGTAAATTTCCGGTTAATGTTCACCAAAGCATTAAGTACATAATTATGACCGCGTTGCAGTTTTATTTGTGGCCTAGACAAAATACCTAGCCTTTTACGGAAAAAAAAAAAATTAGGGCCCATGAAATTATTCACCGCTTTAATTATATTACCGTCTATCAATATTACGAAACAAAAACTGTCATAAAGGCCGTGACCGAGTAGAAACATCGATACCGAAGAGATAAATCCATTTGACCGTGATGAAACAAAAGAACATGCGAGAGAGATTTTAATTCGAGATAAAATGGACATACAATTTTGATGACCATACTGTTAGTAACTGGAGATCGCTTGTAAGATCTGTCTTAATCTTCTATGTAGAAATGTCGTCCAAGGAAATTGGTGGTCCAGGGAAATATCATTGCAATAGATGAGAGTAACAGTGGTGCTATCTCTCAGTAATGTTCAGAATGAAGGAGGTAGAGAGAAAAAGAAACAAATTTCTCCTTTTAACGACTCCACAGACCAAAATCATGTTCTTATGTTGGCAACATTGTGTATGTAGTTAAATTTGGAGGTAAACGTAACGGCACAGTTCAAAGCTGCCGTGGTAATTCTCCAGTATAGCGAGAAATTGATATGACAAGCTTCTGTACGGTTGAGATTGATATGTGTGCGGGAATTAAAAAGAGTCAATCATGTTCGAATAATCGAAATTACCAATGAAATTAGAAACATATTGATATTTTATATGTAAATAAAGTGTTATCGATGTTGATACGGGCAATTAATTAAGTTACACATGTGGCTTTAAAGGGAGGCGTAATAGCTTAGTTAATAGACTTCAGGCTAAAAGATCCCGGGTTCACGTCGGGATGGTAGCAGGATTTTTCTTGTAACTACCAGAACGGGTTACACATTACTGCACACGCTGGTGTTTGAAGTTTTTTTCCTAACGCACAAATTTGAAATGTATTTATATAACCTATTAAATAGGGATTAATTTGCAAGAGCATGTTTAAAATTATTTTGTGCGAGATCGTGCGTATTTGCTTGGTTTCCGCACAAAACCAATCTGCGGAAAGTCTAAAATTTCACATTCAGTATTCCCAACCTAACACACAACAATTTCCCTCTTCTTACCGCTTAAGTGACATATTCATTTTACTGCTTTAGGCTTTTAACATATTATTTTTAGAGACGTTCAATATAGTAATAATTATAAATTGGAAACTTACCACTGCAATTTCACCTAAATTGCACTGTTAATTATTGTTTTTTAAGTATTTGCAAAAATTAAGTAAACTCTACAACTCCACTAAAGTTACTGCATTCGTGATGCAAGTAACATTAAGGAAGCCGTGAAAAAATCAACAAGATTCCAGACTCATCATAGACTGGGGGAAAAAAAGACAGACGTATATCACGGCCTGCTGGAGTATAGTAAACACAGAAAACATTTTAAAGCAACAATGTTGAAGATAGATAGGCTATTTTTGTTTTGCAAATTTACCGTCACTGAACAGAAACCAAGATGGAGATTTCATTGCAACTAATTAGAATTTCCTCTTTCAGGTATGTAATAAACGATCTTCGCACAAAATAATGTACGATACACGAGCGGTATGTTTTCTTTCAATTCGCGGAAATTAAAAAAGCTCAACTACGTTTCGCTTTTTCAAACTTTTCCTCGAACATGAAAACTTCAACATACCGCTCTTGTAACGCATATTACTATTTGTTAACGCACAAATTTGAAATTTATTTATATGCCCTATTAAAGAGGGATTAATTTGCAAGAGCGTGTTTAAAATTATTTTTTCAACTGCCACATTTCTTGACTTCAGGCACTAATAATATATTATCGAATTTGTCTAACAGTTGTAGACCTTAAATCTTATTTCGCGTCAGAGATTGTTTACATCACAAGACCTCGCAAAAAAAATTCCGAAAATTATTTATCTTTGGATGTAACTATCCCTTAACTATGTTAGAGATTGTTTTGGTGTTGTACTAAAACGTCAGGCCATAATTTCTGTCCACCTCTAAACACAGGTGACGTCGACGAAGCACGAAGGATCGTACACCCGCACAAGTGAGTTGTGCGTTTCCAGTCAAATGATTGACTCCAATCTATTCACACGATATTAGCTTCAAGTCCTGAATAGAGCAGTATTTCCAAATGTGAAAGCAAACCACAGTTTCCTCTATAATCATTCCGTTACTTTAATGTTCTGTAAAAATGCATACGTTGAAAAAGTGACTGACACTATAGAACAGGCATGTCAATTGATGCCCACAGGAGCAAGCGCGCGCTTTATAGCCCAGGAGAGCCTGAGCGCTTTACAGCGGAAAGGAAAGAGACAGACGAAAGAGGTGGTATAATATGCCGCTTGATCGAGCTATATTCAGGGATGGCCAGCACTGATTCCATACATAAAGGGAAGAGAACTTATTAAAACTGTATCCATGTTAATTTTTAGATTTGCCTGAGAAGTATAAGTGCATTAAAAGAATGTATGTTTTAATTTTAATGCTCATTTTTCACAAGTTTGATTTTTTTTTTATTCAAAAGAAATATTTTCTCAACTTTTCGTATAGAAAAGTGAAATTTTCAGGTATAGGCCTATTTATTTAGTAGCCTTACAGAATGTTTTCGTAAATCTAATATACCGTATATACGTATTACTGAAGATAGTGTATTGAAAATTTTGAAAATATTCGAATGGAAATTGTTTGTAAAGAAATAAATTAACAAGGCAACTAGTGTTACATAATAAGCAAAAGATACGTGCCCATGTGTTGTAAAAATGTCAGCTCTGTAGCTTCGGCATATTTCGAGAAAATAATTTAATATTCTGATGATAGGAAGTTGCTCACAAATATCACCTTAAAAGCATAATGCGATAAGAGTTTTGTTATGTAATATTAGTTACACTTAAAACTGATACAGTACTTAGGTAACTTTGCTTTGTACTGTAATATTGTTTTGATTAGTTTATTGATTACTTTTGTAGGGCTAAAGATTCCCCTCAATATAAATTCCAACTTCTCATATCATACTCAATCTCTTTCTTTGGAATATCACTTTCTTTATGAATGATGTGTTTCATCCACTTAATACAGTATAATATTATATTACTATGGAATTTAAGTGAATATCCCTTCTTAACTCTCTATTACGTTATTAATATTTAAAACACAACTGCAATATTAAGAAATCAGTGTTAGTACTTTTGTTTTACAGACAATATACACTACATAATATAAAACAGACAGAAGCCATATAAAAGTAACGACATAAAATTTCACGATCCGTTTGAAGTTTGTGCAGCACTGTTTTCTTAATCCAACAGGCTGCTTATTCATATACACAACCCTTCCTCTTTCCATACGTAGCGCTTGCTGCCCGCGCACGATGTCAAGGTCAGAAAAATGCGCTTGCTTTGACATCACTGGTGTAGTATATTAAAAATCGTAAACAACACAATTCAAAATAATAAAACAAAACATTCTAATGCAATAAAGTAATGCAGTTAATACCCTATGATTAAATTTGGTGTCACTTCAAATAAACTTTTTCGATTAAGTTAATTAATTAATACGAGAAGTTAGTTATTTACAAAGTATTAAAATCACAGTTTGCTCCATAATCAGTCCGTTACTTCACAGCCATTACAGTTGTTAAATTTTTACTATTTTCAGACTCTTATATATTGAAAATAAAATGACTTTTGTCAATCTTTATTATTAGAATCAATTTAGAAGATCAGTATCATTTTGCAGAAAAAAATTGTTGGATAACATTTATTATTATTGCAGAAAATAAAGAGAAGTTTTCGTCAGGGATGTTACAAGATTTGTGAACTTACTTCACATCTTATTAACAAAAAGTGTAAAACTCAGATTTCTGCCTCAAGCAAAAAGGGATTCAATTTCAGTGTCCACTGAAAGCTATGCAAATCTCACGGCATCCAATTAGTTCACAAAACCATGATCGGTAAATATTTTGTGCGAGATCGTGCGTATTTGCTTGTTTTCCGCACAGAACCAATACGCGGTAAGTGTGAAATACCACATTCAGTATTCCCAACGTAACACACGTAACAATTTCCCTCTTCTTACCGCTTAAGCGCGACATTCATTTTACTCCTTTAGGCTTTTAACATATTATTTTTAGAGACGTTTAACATAGTAATAATTATAAATTGGAAACTCACCACTGCAATTTCACCTAAATTGCAATGTTAATTATTGTTTGTAAATATTTGCAAAATTTAAGTAAAGTCTACTACTCCACGAAACTTATTTGCATTCCTGATACAAGTAACATTAAGGAAGCCGTGAAAAAATCAACGAGATTCCAGATGCCGATGTTATTACTGCAATATGTTATGTAAATAATATTGTTAAAATATTAAAATGAAAAATAAATCATTACATAACCTTACCGTTTGTTTTAAGTTCGCATTTATAGACTGGGGGGAAAAAAAGACAGACGTATATCACGGCCTGATGGAGTATAGTAAACACAGAAAACATTTTATAGCAACAATGTTGAAGAAAGATATTTTGGTTTTCCGAAGTTGCCGTCATTTAACAGAAACCAACATGGAGATTTCATTGCAACTAATTAGAAATTCGTCTTTCAGGTATGTAATGAACGATGTTCGCACAAAATAATGTACGATACACGAGCGGTATGTTTGTTTTCATGTTCTCGGAAATTAAAAAAGCTCAACTGCGTTTCGCTCTTTCAATCTTTTCCTCGAACATGAAAACGTCAACATACCGCTCTTGTAACGTATATTACTATTATAGCTGTTTCTTCCATTTCATGGATGTTACAGATGAGTTAATGTCCTTCATTTTTCCAGTTTCAAAACAACTGTGACATTTCTAAGTCAAAATATTCACTTGAACTGTAAGATTGCTAATTGTTATTAACCCGAAATACTGAAAAAATTGGCAGAAATAGTATAGTACAGAGTAAAATGTTTCTTGATCCTGGAGCTATATAATTAACACTGCAGACTCTCAAAATATTTATTCAACAATAATTCTTTGAAAATAGTAATATACGTTCCAAGAGCGGTATGTTGACGTTTTCATGGTCGAGGAAAAGATTGAAAAAGCGAACTTGAAAACAAACATACCGCTCGTGTATCGTACATTATTTTGTGCGAAGATCGTTTATTACATACCTGAAAGACGAATTTCTAATTAGACCTAGTTGCAATGAAATCTCCATGTTGGTTTCTGTTTAATGACGCCAACTTCGGAAGACCAAAATATCTTTCTTCAACATTGTTGCTGTAAAATGTTTTCTGTGCTTACTATACTCCAGCAGGCCGTGATATACGTCTGTCTTTCCCCCCCCCCCCAGTCTATAAATGCGAACTTAAAACAAACGGTAAGGTTATGTAATGATTTATTTTTCATTTTAATATTTTAATAATATTATTTATATAACATATTGCAGTAATAACATCGGCATCTGGAATCTCGTTGATTTTTTCACGGCTTCCTTAATGTTACTTGTATCAGGAATGCAATAAGTTTCGTGGAGTAGTAGACTTTACTTAATTTTTGCATATATTTAAAAACAATAATTATCATTGCAATTTAGGTGAAATTGCAGTGGTAAGTTTCCAATTTATAATTATTACTATGTTAAACGTCTCTAAAAATAATATGTTAAAAGCCTAAAGCAGTAAAATGAATGTCGCGCTTAAGCGGTAAGAAGAGGGAAATTGTTATGTGTGTTACGTTGGGAATACTGAATGTGGTATTTCACACTTACCGCGTATTGGTTCTGTGTGGAAAACAAGCAAATACGCACGATCTCGCATAAACATATATTAAGAGCTGGTCTGTGAAGAGTACCTATTACCCAGCCAAGACCGCATAGATTCGATGCTCTTAAAACTTGTAAAATATTTTCCTTTTGAAAATAAAATATTAGAATATTTAAATTCAAAGCCTTGCCTATGTGTTACACTAATCATAAACATATATTTCTGGAAAATACTTTTTCATTGGAATTCCCAGTTTGTTCGGAATGGCTCTTTAGCGTTCTGTAAAAATGCATACTTTGAAAGACCGACTGTTATTGAATATTAAACATCGTAAACAACAAAACTCTAAGTAATAAAAACTCGTTCAAGTATGATGAACAAATGTAGTTAATATGATTCAATTTGGTGTCGCTCCGAATAAACTTTTTCGATGAAGATATTTATTTAATATGAGAATTTGGTTACAAAGCATTCAATTTTAATATATTTTCGTACAAGAAGTAAAATATTTATGTCACATTTTACATTTACTAAATTTAAAAATTGAAACGGATATTTTCTGTAATCATACGATCTAAACCATGATAATGTATTAAGGCTAATGTTATTAAATTAATTACTTAGGGCCATTTATTTGCTCCACTTTACTCACCATTGACATTAAATTGCAACTTCATGGATATTAAAAATTGTTAATAATATAATGCATACAAACAATAAAATGAAAAAAAACGGATTATAACATTTCATTAGCTAAGTGTATTAACATTGCCGCAGACCGTATTAATTCAAAACAATATAAGAAAATAATATGTGCTGTGAATTCCACATAATTTGCATGTCCGCATTTCGTAACAATGACAATGAAACGAATAATCTTTCACGCGTAGTTGTTAACGAATACATAAGATTACAGATTTGAAATAACACAAATAATACCTTCTAAATCTATCCCTTTCACTGACCTCTCTTTGATACTTCTAGATTCCAGTTCCTTATTACAAAATATTTTATTTATAAATTATAATATTTAGTTTATTGTATGACATGTCTTGAAACGTGACAGTAATATTCCTGTAGAGCTACCGCGAATTTAAAGCACACGCGACAAGATAGCATTGCGCTGTGAAGAGAAACTCGTTCACCAAAATTCCCTGTTCACTGTTGATCGCACGTATTCACTCCAAATGTCGCAGTAGAATGCGACATGTCAAATTATGTCACGAATCGAAAGTATTCTTAACAATTTTAATCCTTAAAATATAATAGAATAATGTATTGCTCTAAACTATAAAAACTATCTTTCATTAACAACATTTCTGTTCTGCTGTTATATTCCGTGAAAATTTTATTTTAGTAATACTGAAATATCTTAACTAGATTGGTAAATGTTTGGAAATAAATTTACCTTCAATTATTTCTGTTAACATCAGCACCAAATAGTAAATAATGGAGAAAGTTTTAGATAAATTCTATAAGAAATTATTTTCATCGTATTAACAAATCCTCTTTCCATACTTTTAAATAATATTTTCGTCTTATCTATTCATGAATTACAGATAAAAATAACTAATAAATAAAGCTAGACTTCATTAACACTTCACTGTTCATTCTAGGATTCTATTAAAGATTTCCTCATAAAAAGAAGACGCAAGAATTACATAATTCAACTTCCTTGAAACACGTCTATTTAGGTAATGGAGGCATCGAATATAATATTATATTAATTTATTTTTCTTAGCTTAATAGAAAACTAGTAAACTGCAGAGAATGTTCCTGATTGATTTAAGTAAATATGTCTTTCCACAATTTTAAGATGTCTTTCACATGCATTTACATAACAGTTCAGCATTGTTTTGTTGCAGAAGAAAATCAAATTACAAATTTTAGAATAGCATAACGTGAACTGCTTTTTGATAAATTTACGTAATTAATATGAATTTTAAAATTTGTAGGTGGTGACAGTTTTAAGTTATAATAGTAATGTAAAATTCAGTCGTATTTTGCTTTATAATAAGGTAATATATTTACTATAGAATGGTTGATATAAAACTCAGTTCGCGACCCAGGAATTGCTCCCTATAGTTTTAGTCACTGAAGATTTTTATCGAGACTCGATTTTTACTGATATGCTATTTAAGTTTAAACGTAGTCATGACAACGAAAAATTATTTCTGAGTCTGTATTTTGTAATATTTGATAGGTGTCATTAACAATGTGATACGAATTTTTAAAAACTGATAAAGTTACATAATATCCCAGAAAAGTTAGGTTATCTAGGAGATATATCTTGTTATTGTTGTTATGGCAGAGCCACGGATCGCTACTTTAGAATCACTCACACGCAAAGTTAAAAATCGTTCCTATAGAGTGAAAATCACGACAAAATTTTCAGGCGAATTTAATATAAATTTAAAATTGCATAAAATAACATTTTAAAAAGCAATGCACATAGACGTGTAGATAATTTAATATTCAGTACACAGTGTGAAAATACACAAGTTTGAAATGTTTATAATTCGATAGAGTACCATCAAATTCGAAATTTCATAGCATGATTTCACTGTAGTAAATATATATTTTTCGTGCGTATAATAACAAAATTTGCTGTTACGTACTTTAGACGCTTAAACGCTGATATATCTTGTAGCAATATTCTTCACACTCGAGTGAGAAAAGTTTGAAAGTATGTTGAAAAGTTTGTTCCTACTGACCTTCTGCCTTGAAAGTCCGTAGACCGTCGTCGCGCCGGTGTTTAGGATGCTGATGTGTGAAGTCGTCGACGTTGTCCTCTCTAAAGAAGAAGAAGTTAGATTATAGTTGGAAGATGTCGGAGAACTGCTGATGATCGCCGGGACTCTCACTTGTTTTATATAGCAGCGAACGTAAGTGGCGATGTGTGAGCACGTGGTGGCGTTCCACGCAGACGCGTCCCTACGCTCCGCTGGCAGGTGGAAGGGACACTCCTACATGCCCGCAGCGCATATCAACAAGTCCGCTTTCCCCATGGTAACATTACTTTCTGACAGCCGAACACAAATACAATAATCGTTTACAATGCCTCTATTGATCACTTGTTGACTGGTATTGCTGTTAAGTCGGGGAAAATATATGTCGCCGTATTTATCCCTGTTATTAAATTCTTTGATTGCGCACAACAATGAAAACTTGGTGGCGCTGTTGCCGAAGCTACGGACTCACGCCCACGGATCCTGTTCCGGGAACTCATTGCGAGTCGTCTAAATTCCCTCCCCCCCCCCCACACTTACAAACTGGTGGATCTGTCATCAGCTAAACCGATTAATTCTCGCTTCATCACTTTGAATATTAACTTTAAAAGTGCTAAACTAAGGGTCATTTCAAAAGTTATCCTTTGAAGAGGTGGAAAAATTCAAGTTATCTTCAAGCACTAGTAACAAATATAAATGACACTCGGAAGGAAATAAAACACAGAATAAATATGGCAAATGCCTGTTATTATTCGGTTGAGAAGCTTTTATCATCCAATCTGTTGTCAAAAAATCTGAAAGTTAGAATTTATAAAACAATTATATTACCGGTTGCTCTTTATGGTTGTGAAACTTGGACTGTCATTTTGAGAGAGGAACAGAGGTTGAGGGTATTCGAGAATAAGATTCTAAGGAAAATATTTGGGACTAAGAGGGATGAAGTTACAGAAGAATGGAGAAAGTTACACAACGCAGAACTGCACGCATTGTATTCTTCACCTGACGTAATTAGGAACATTAAAACCAGACGTTTGAGATGGGCAGGGCATGTAGCACGTATGGGTGAATCCAGAAATACATACAGAATGTTAGTTGGAGGGCCTGAGGTGGAAAAATTCAAGTATCTTGAAGCATCAGTAACAAATATAAATGTCACTCGGCAGGAAATTAAACACAGAATAAATATGGGAAATGCCTGTTATTATTCGGTTGAAAATCTTTTGTCATCCAGTCTGCTGTCAAAAACTGCAAGTTAGAATTTATAAAGCAATTATATTACCGCTTGTTGTTTATGGTTGTGAAAATTGGACTGTCATTTTGAGAGAGGAACAGAGGTTGAGGTGTTCGAGAATAAGATTCTTAGGAAAATATTTGGGACTAAGAGGGATGAAGTTACAGAAGAATGGAGAAAGTTACATAACGCAGAACTGCACGCATTGTATTCTTTACCTGACATAATTAGGAACATTAAAACCAGACGTTTGAGATGAGCAGGGCATGTAGCACGTATGGGTGAATCCAGAAATACATATAGATTGTTAGTTGGAGGGCCTGATGTAAAAAGACCCTTTGGGAGGTCGAGACGTAGATGGAAAGATAATATTAAAATGGATTTGAGGGAGGTGGGATATGATGATAGAGAATGGATTAATCTTGCTCAGGATAGGGACCAATGGCGGGCTTATGTGAGGGAGGCAATGAACCTCCGGATTCCTTAAAAGCCAATAAGTAAGTAAGTATACGTCAGTAACTAGAACACCATTGTAATTCTATAAAACACAGGGAAAAGTGTGACGGGAATATTGTACGAAATGAAACTATAAAAGTTGGAAATTTTTCTTTTGAAGAGGTGGAGAAGTTCAAATGTCTTGGAGCAACAGTAACAAATATAAATGATACTCGGGAGGAAATTAAACACAGAATAAATATGGGAAATGCCTGTTATTATTCGGTTGAGAAGGTTTTATCATCCAGTCTGCTGTCAAAGAATCTTAAAGTTAGAATTTATAAAACCGTTTGTTCTGTATGGTTGTGAAATTTGGACTCTCATTTTGAAAGAGGAACAGAGGTTGAGGGTATTCGAGAACAAGGTTCTTAGTTAAATATTTGGGGCTAAGAGGGATGCAGTTACAGGAGAATGGACAAAGTTACACAAGGCATAACTACACGCACTGTATTCTTTACCTGACAAAATTAGGAACATTAAAACTAGGTACGTTTGAGATAGGCAGGTCATGTATTACTGTATGGGCGAATCCAGAAATACATAAAGACTGTTAGTTGCAGAGCTTGAGGGAAAAAGACCTTTAGGGGAGGTCGAGACTTAGTTGGGAGGATAATATTAAAATGGATTTGAGGGAGATGGGATATGATGATAGAGACTGGATTAATCTTGCTCCGGATAGGGACCAATGACATTTGTAAGTAGATAGATAGATGTATTTATTGAGTAATATTATACGTACAGATGTTATATTATCATAATTTTCTCTAAAATCCAATGCACGGGTCTTCTGACCGTACGTGCTTTGTACCTAAAACAAGTCCTACTTTGTAGGTTTCACTCTCCTCACCTATGATTATATCCAACCACTCTCTAAAAGAACACACATATTAAAATGAAAATGGCACAACAAAACACATTATATAATATGTCCTAACCTAAAACAGACATAAAAGTGTATAATTGGGTAGATACTATTATCCCTTCGTCAGTTCGTATCACAGACTTCCACAGGTGCACTTCTAATCTGTCTCGCCTTCAAGATTTGTAAGTAAGTAAACTAAGGATTATATGAATGCTCACATTTAAATAGTTTATTTATGTCTTCATAAACCTATTGATTTTCCATCTCAAAATTTGTTTCTAACGTAGGACAATTTTATTACATTGTATTAACAAAATTCATACATAAAAATCGAAATAATTTTGAATTGTATTCTCATAATAATGAAACAAAAGGTATGAATTCTTTAAGATTGCTTGAACCAAAATGGAACCCTGTTAAAGTATTTAATCATAGTAGTAATTTAGGTCCAAGAATATATAACAAATTTATATTTAAATATCCCAATCTTGTCAATTCTAATAGTTGTAGTATTCAATTTAAAAAGTTATGTATGGATTTTATAAAAATTGAAAAATTGTAAATTTAAATTTATATACTATAATTGCACAGTATACATAAGACAAATTGTATTGTATAATTATTAATTTCAATTCGGGAATCCACCCCTGAGCACGAGTTCTACTCTTTCAGGGACGAGCTAAAGTGTTTCTGTATATATTATATTTTATGTTACAATTATTAGCAAAATAATAAATAAATAAATAAACAGTATTTCCGTTCTCGTTCTAGTTGTGGTTCCGTTCCCGGTTTATTGTGAGCCAGTTTTTACTCTTCAAGATATGACATTGAAATGTAATTGTGCGGTTAATTGTTCTTAACTATCTGAACTATTTTTCAAGAATCTTGTTCAATATGAGAACGAAGAAACAAGATTTAGGATTTGCAGTTGTGTGAAGAATCTTGATTTGATTTAAGAAAAAGAGTTCCTGAAAATAACTCAGAATATTGTTGAAACCGGAGACGATACATCATTTCGAACCAGAATCCAAGATGCAGTCGACCTGGTTGGCGAGTTGGTATAGCGCTGGCCTTCTATGGCCTAGGTTGCGGGTTCGATCCCAGGCCAAGTCGATGGCATTTAAGTGTGCTTAAATGCGACAGGCTCATACCAGTAGATTTACTGGCATGTAAAAGAACTCCTGCGGGACAAAATTCCGGCACATCCGGCGACGCTCATATAACTTCTGCAGTTGCGAGCGTCGTTAAATAAAACATGATATGCAAGATGCAGAACATTGTGACGAGGCATCCATTCTCTCCGTTAATTAAAATTCAAATCTCAATGATGTGGGAGGAAAATAATGGTCACTCTCTCTTTTCAATATTATAGGAATAGTTGTCTGTGGATTCTCGGAAAGACATGTACAGGGAAATAGAATCGATAATAGTGATCTAGTGAAAACAAAAGTGCAAGACTGGTTATGACATGTGGTTAAATATTTTTTTTCTACAGCACTCAGAAACTTTATAGAGTTATGAGTTAAATGTAATACTTGTAGAGAGATAATATTGTGGACAGTGACAAGCCATCGGGTAGCTAAGGTGGTAGGCGTGTTTTCTTCCGAAATCGGAGTTGCACTCGGGCGTGGATTCCCAAAATGTCAGTTGCTTCCACTACGAATCCTCTACCTTATCTCGCCGAATATCATGTCGCTATTACCAATTCCGCTGACGTCAAATAACCTAGTTGTTGATACAACGTAGTTAAATAAGCGACTAAACTCACAAAAGGTACAGATATCTAAATTACTTAAGTGTTGTGTTTTGTATATACATTTATTTAATGACTTAGTATAACATTGACTATTAATTTATTTTTAGTAGGTTATTTTACGACGCTTTATCAACATCTTATGTTATTTAGCGTCTGAATGAGATGAAGGTGATAATGCCGGTGAAATGAATCCGGGGTCCAGCACCGAAAGTTACCCAGCATTTGCTCATACTGGGTTGAGGGAAAACCCCGGAGAAAACATCAACCAAGTAACTTGCCCCGACCGGGAATCGAACCCGGATCACCTGGTTTCGCGGCCAGACGCGCTAGCCGTATTAATGTAGATGTTAAACGTTATGTTTTATTTAACGACGCTCGCAACTGCAGAGGTTATATCAGCGTCGCCGGATGTGCCGGAATTTTGTCCTGCAGGAGTTCTTTTACATGCCAGTAAATCTACTGACATGAGCCTGTCGCATTTAAGCACACTTAAATGCCATCGACCTGGCCCGGGATCGAACCCGCAACCTTGGGCATAGAAGGCCAGCGCTATACCAACTCGCCAACCAGGTCGATTATTAATGTAGATGTGTGCTGGAATACTGTATGTGCTATTTATCTTAATGTAAATGTATGAATGAATGAATGAATGAATGAATGAATGAATGAATGAATGAAGCCACTGTGTCCCATGAAGGGCTAGGGCCTCCTACAGGAGGTGAAGCTCGGTTGGTGTGGTTCACATGATGAGCTATTTCACGTGAACAATATTCACATTCACATTCACTATGTGAGATACACTAGATTTTGTCAAATTTTAGGTCTACATGAGTTTGTTCACTATCTGTCTCCACTCGTTCCTGTTGCGGGCGATGGTTGACCAGTTCCCTCCCAGCTGCCGCTTGAATGTATCCGCCCATCTTCTTCTTGGCCTGCCTTGTGTTCTCCTTCCTATGTACGGGTCCCACATGGTGGTTTCTCGCGCCCATCTGCATTGTTGCTGCCTTGCTACATGACCACCCCACTTCCACTTCGTTATGAGGGCTTTTTGTCTGATGTCCTCAGAAGCTGTATTTTTCTGCAGTGCCGTGTTGGAGACCTTGTCTCTCAGTGAAACGCCAACTATCTTCCTCTCCATTTCCCTTTGGCATATTTCGATGTTCGTCTTTTGCCTCTCTGTGAGGGCCCAGGTTTGGCAACCGTATGTTAGCACCGGGAATACACAGGAGTTAAGATTTTAAAAAATATTATGTAGTGAAATGATAATAAAATTGCCGCTAGAGTATACGAAATGTAAAATTCTGTTCTGTGGAATACTTTAAGTGTGTGAGAGTTTAGCTTAAACTGGAATTGAGTTAGATGTAAGTTTCTGAATACCCATCCATCTCTTTTGAGGATTGTGTTCAGTATGTTTCAATTTAACTTTTCCTCACTTCTTTTCAGTTCCAGTTCAAGGCTACTTAGAGTCTCAGAGCAGTTCGAAACGTAATAACCTCGGAAGAAGAAGTTGAATACGAAAGTGGTATATACGATACACAGCATCAACTTACACGTATGACGTGAATCTCGATTGTAGTTTATTTGGGAATATTTTAAAATTGAAGAGGTGGATTCCAAAACTAAGTCAATTTTTGGTGGTTTTTAGCTATGCTGCTTAGTGAGTTCTCCTATACATGTTACGCAATTCTAATAACAGAATATAAGTCAAATCCAACTAAGACATGTCGATTTTAAATGTCAAAATTGACGGTGTTTTCCAAAACCAACTAAGTCAATTTGTGGTGGTTTTTAGCTATGCTACTTAGTGTGTTCTCCTATATATGTTACGCAATTCTAATAACAGAATATAAGTCAAATCCAACTAAGACATGTCGATTTTAAATGTCAAAATTGACGGTGTTTTCCAAAACCAACTAAGTCAATTTTTGGTGGTTTTTAGCTATGCTGCTTAGTGAGTTCTCCTATACATTTACACAATTCTAATAACAGAATATAAGTCAAATCCAACTAAGACATGTCGATTTTAAATGTCAAAATTGACGGTGTTTTCCAAAACCAACTAAGTCAATTTTCGGTGGTTTTTAGCTATGCTGCTTAGTGTGTTCTCCTATACATTTTACGCAATTCTAATAACTGAATACAAGTCAAATCCAACTAAGACATGTCGATTTTAAATGTCAAAATTGACGGTGTTTTCCAAAACCAACTAAGTCAATTTTTGGTGATTTTTAGCTATGCTGCTTAGTGTGTTCTCCTATACATGTTACGCAATTCTAATAACAGAATATAAGTCAAATTCAACTAAGACATGTCGATTTTAAATGTCAAAATTGACGGTGTTTTCCAAAACCAACTAAGTCAATTTTCGGTGGTTTTTAGCTATGCTGCTTAGTGTGTTCTCCTATACATGTTACGCAATTCTAATAACAGAATACAAGTCAAATCCAACTAAGACATGTCGATTTTAAATGTCAAAATTGACGGTGTTTTCCAAAACCAACTAAGTCAATTTTTGGTGATTTTTAGCTATGCTGCTTAGTGTGTTCTCCTATACATGTTACGCAATTCTAATAACAGAATATAGGTCAAATCCAACTAAGACATGTCGATATTAAATGTCAAAATTGACGGTGTTTTCCAAAACCAACTAAGTCAATTTTTGGTGATTTTTAGCTATGCTGCTTAGTGTGTTCTCCTATACATGTTACGCAATTCTAATAACAGAATATAAGTCAAATCCAACTAAGACATGTCGATTTTAAATGTCAAAATTGGCGATGTTTTCCAAAACCAACTAAGTCAATTGTTGGTGTTTTTTAGCTATGCTGCTTAGTGTGTTCTCCTATACATGTTACGCAATTCTAATAACAGAATATAAGTGAAATCCAACTAAGACATGTCGATTTTAAATGTCAAAATTGACGGTCTTTCCAAAACCAACTAAGTCAATATTTGGTGGTTTTTAGCTATGCTGCTTAGTGTGTTCTCCTAGACATGTTACGCAATTCTAATAACAGAATATAAGTCAAATCCAACTAAGACATGTTGATTTTAAATGTCAAAATTGACGGTGTTTTCCAAAACCAACTAAGTCAATTTTTGGTGGTTTTTAGCTATGCTGCTTAGTGTGTTCTCCTATACATGTTACGCAATTCTAATAACAGAATATAAGTCAAATCCAACTAAGACATGTCGATTTTAAATGTCAAAATTGACGGTGTTTTCCAAAACCAACTAAGTCAATTTTTGGTGGTTTTTAGCTATGCTGCTTAGTGTGTTCTCCTATACATGTTACGCAATTCTAATAACAGAATATAAGTCAAATCCAACTAAGACATGTCGATTTTGAATGTCAAAATTCACGGTGATTTCCAAAACCAACTTAGTCAATTTTTGGTGGTTTTTAGCTATGCTGCTTAGTGTGTTCTCCTATACATGTTACGCATTTCTAATAACATAATATAAGTCAAATCCAACTAAGACATGTCGATTTTAAATGTCAAAATTGACGGTGTTTTCCAAAACCAACTAAGTCAATTTTTGGTGGTTTTTAGCTATGCTGCTTAGTGTGTTCTCCTATACATGTTACGCAATTCTAATAACAGAATATAAGTCAAATCCAACTAAGACATGTCGATTTTAAATGTCAAAATTGGCGATGTTTTCCAAAACCAACTAAGTCAATTTTTGGTGGTTTTTAGCTATGCTGCTTAGTGTGTTCTCCTAGACATGTTACGCAATTCTAATAACAGAATATAAGTCAAATCCAACTAAGACATGTCGATTTTAAATGTCAAAATTGACGCTGTTTTCCAAAACCAACTAAGTCAATTTTTGGTGGTTTTTAGCTACGCTGCTTAGTGAGTTCTCCTATACATGTTACACAATTCTAATAACAGAATATAAGTCAAATCCAACTAAGACATGTCGATTTTAAATGTCAAAATTGGCGATGTTATCCAAATCCAACTAAGTCAATTGTTGTCTCATTCCAGATCCAACTAAATCGGTGCGCATGCGTACTGGCTATCGACACAGCTGACTTAGCAGTGCTTGGCGCGTTTTATTTCAGTCCTCCTACTGTAGTTGCACGTTGCAGTTCGCTACTAATATTCCTGATGCAACATTAAAAAATATCATTAGCTTTTAAAGAAGGAATGACGTTCTTAAGCTTATGAAATACATACCCGAGGAAAATAGCAAAGCCAAACAATTTTATGAACAAGCACTGAAGGAACGTGAAGGTGATAATGATAATACTATTCGTATGTATGACGAAGAAAAGCCATTTGTTTAAATGAAAATAACAATACTGGTAAAATTTCATATTGAAACTAACATGTACATACTTACTTACTTACTTACTTACTTACTGGCTTTAAGGAACCCGGAGGTTCATTGCCGCCCTCACATAAGCCCGCCATTGGTCCCTATCCTGAGCAAGATTAATCCAGTCTCTATCATCATATCCCACCTCCCTCAAATCCATTTTAATATTATCTTCCCATCTACGTCTCGGCCTCCCTAAAGGTCTTTTTCCCCTCTGGCCTCCCAACTAACACTCTATATGCATTTCTGGATTCGCCCATACGTGCTACATGTCCTGCCCATCTCAAACGTCTGGATTTAATGTTCCTAATTATGTCAGGTGAAGAATACAGTTCTGCGTTGTGTAACTTTCTCCATTCTCCTGTAACTTCATCCCTCTTAGCCCCAAATATTTTCCTAAGAACCTTAGTCTCAAACATCCTTAATCTCTGTTCCTCTCTCAAAGTGAGAGTCCAACAATACAGAACAACCGGTAATATAACTGTTTTATAAATTCTAACTTTCAGATTTTTTTGACAGAAGACTACATGACAAAAGCTTCTCAACCAAATAATAACAGGCATTTCCCACATTTATTCTGCGTTTAATTTCCTCCCGAGTGTCATTTATGTTTTTTAATGTTGCTACAAGATATTTGAATTTTTCCACCTCTTCGAAACATAAATTAACAATTTTTATATTTCCATTTCGTACAATATTCTCGTCACGAGACATAATCATATACTTTGTCTTTTCGGGATTTACTTCCAACCCTATCGCTTTACTTGCTTCAACTAGAATTTCCGCGTTTTCCCTAATCGTTTGTGGATTTTCTCCTAGCATATTCACGTCATCCGCATAGACAAGAAGCTGATGTAACCCATTTAACTCCAAACCCTCTCTGTTATCCTGAACTTTCCTAATGGCATATTCTAGAGCGAAGTTAAAAAGTAAAGGTGATAGTGCATCTCCCTGCTTTAGCCCGTAGTGAATTGGAAAAGCATCGGATAGAAACTGGCCTATACGGACTCTGCTGTAAGTTTCAATGAGACATATTAAGTTCAATTAGTGTAGTAATGAATAAGTTAGATTTCAATTTCAGTGAAAGTAGAACATTGTAATATTCAATTCAACCATTTTCAATTTTTGTAAATTTAAAGTGTAAAATCTACGTTACAACTAATAGTATGAAATAAGTTAAAGTATTTGCCATAATACCTACAGTGTAATATATATTTTTTTTCAGTTAACACAGCATTTTCAATTCAATTCTTTATTTCTGTAAATGTAAAGTGTAATATTCCATGTTAAAACTAACACGTAAAACATTACAATATTTAGTAATAAATATGTGCAACATTTTCTTGAGTTAACACAGCACACCAGTATAGGGAAATATTCTCAATTTTTTCCAAATCAATCTAAGTCATGACTTAGTTTAATTTTGAAAAAAAAAAAACACGCGCCTATAAATTGTAAGATATGAAATTAAATGCCATAGATATTTCGTAATGTCATATCTATATTATGATGGATGTGGTACAACATAAATTACTCAGATAATCAGCCCCAAAATAAATATTTCAATTTTAGTGAAGTTTCGTTATTAAATATTTAAGAAAAAACACTCAACACAATGTCCTAGGAGACAAACAAGTTCAGTTTATTATAAGTAATTTCTTGCATTTTACCCACAATGCAGATTATCTAGGATACATCTTAGCATGGGAAGGAATTGATTCCATTGTGAATCATACATTTCGCATTGGTCTCCCTTGAAGGCTATGCTGCAGGAAAAATGTCAAAAAACGTGATGTTCAGAGACTAGTTCTACATATATCTAATGAATATCACAATTTGTATGAAGAAATACTACAGTGGCCTACAGTTGTGGGAAATAAAGTACCTCGAACTTCGCATTTACCTTAGCCCAGGCCTGCAGAACTGTAGCTCCTCAGAGCGACTGCTTACCTCCCCTTTCTTACCCCACCAACCTTTTCTATCAGCGCGGTCATGACGTTCTAGTTACGCTCGGCTGCATCTCACGGCGGCAGGTATACAATACGCTATCAAGAATTACAAATGAACAGATAATAAAATCCTTAGGAACATACCTTTAGAAAGTAAGAGAAAAATGAATGAGGGAAATAAATTAAATTACATGTAAAATAAATTTTAAAATGTATGTGTTGCGACGGTCATACGTTGGACGCCATTTGCGACGGTTGATCTGCGCTGCACGTTGGTTGCGCCATTTGCGACGGTCAGTGCGCGTGTGTTGGTCCATGAGAGCGCCAATCACGATGGTTGCTCTCTCCTTCCTCTGCCGCGTCGCCGACAGAGTCCAGATCAGTTAGCTCAGCTCGAACGCCAATACACGATGCTGTCCCACAGTGGAGATGATCTCTTTTCAGGGACACTGTGGTTTTGTGGGTGAAGGATTTTAATGTGATGTTTGTCGATCACACGAACACAATGAGAAAAAAAACCATGGAGTAAAGTTCCACTAATCTGGTTTATTAAGATCACGTCCCTACTTGAGTATGAACGACGGAATACTGGCTGTTGTCTTCTCTGTAATCGCGGCAACGTTTTTCTTTTATCTAACGCCTGTTAAATCACCCCTACTATTTCCCGAGTAAGTCACAAACTCAAAAACAAGAAGTCTCCACTTTACCACCTCGATCGGCTCAATGGGCGGGAATTGTATGAGAGCGTGTCTTGGTTCGCCCCATGTTTAAATAACTGCCGTGGTGATGCGCTCCCAGGACGCTACTTTTGTTTAGGCTAGCTAAAGCCATCGCGCGCGTTCCTCGACAAGGAAAACCCACGCTAGAGTTCAACAGCCTTGCGCGTGTCTTCGGGTTGAGTGCCCACACACTTAGGCTTAATGTACTTGCCGCCTGCATGTCTGTGAGTGCAAAACACCTATTATACGCTTCGCCGCTCCCGACCGCTGGGTACGAATACCTTAAGAAACGGAGAAATCTCTGAGATGAAGCTATACCGTATTTTATATAAAAGAAATATCTCTTCCCATCACTAGACCACCCGACTACAGCTTCATTGTGCATATAATGTAAGAAGATCTACCGTCCACACATGTGGAGTAACGATCAGCGCGTCTGGCCGCGAAACCAGGTGGCCTGGGTTCGAATCCCGGTCGGGGCAAGTTATCTGGTTGAGGTTTTTTCCGGGGTTTTCCCTCAACCCAACACGAACAAATGCTGGGTAACTTTCGGTGCTGGACCCCGGACTCATTTCACCGGCATTATCACCTTCATATCATTCAGACGCTAAATAACCCAGATGTTGATACAGCGTCGTAAAATAACCCAAGAAAATAAAAGATCTACCTATGTATATATCGTCCTATTACTAGTAAAGCCGATTAAATCCACTTTTTGTGTAAAATAAGTTAAGTACAAATTATGATAAGTATTATTATTATTATTATTATTATTATTATTATTATTATTATTATTATTATTATTATTATTAAGAGAAGGCTATAATTAAATCACTATATCCTACATTGAACAAATTATTCTCAAGAAGAAAATATAATTCCATTAGGTACGCAGATAATACTTGTATGCTAGTAAGTAGATGTATTGTAAACAAGAATGAC